>NW_017731440.1:634790-657403 GCF_001890085.2 Hipposideros armiger | reverse complement strand
ACTGGCTAAAAACTCCCTCACAGACAGTGCCGTGTGAGCTGGTGCATTGTCGTGAAGCAAGAGCCATGAATTGCTGGTGAAAAGTTCAGGTCAGTATTGTCTAACATTTTCATGCAGCCTTTTCAGCACTTCCAAATAGTAAACTTGGTTAACTGCTTGTCCAGTTGGTACAAATTCATAACGAACAATCCCTCTGATATCAAAAAAGGTTAGCAACATCATTGCAACAAATTCACAAACCTAATTGTCAGACCTTGTATGTATGATATGGGCTAGAAGAGGAACCTTATTGTGAGCACTAAGACATACCTATGCTAGTCCATCTGTGCTTCACCTGCCTCTCAGCTTATCTGCACATTGAAGTACAGTGAATTGTATTCTTATAAGTAACATGAGTGAACTGAGGGAGAATGAAAATAAAGCAACTTCCCAGGAAAACCTTGTACTGTAGGGGGATGGAAGGAAACTGGGGAGGGAAATTAGAGGAGAGCAAGAGCTGAGATCATCACTTAGGAGACACTTGAGATGAGTCCCTAAGACGGTAACCAAGTGTGGCAGAAGACCACACTGTGCAGCCTACCTGAAAGCTGTCAAAATGAACTGATATATTTTGCAGTATAAAATCTCAAGGAGAAATTCACTTGATATTTTAAAATAAATCAATGAGAAAATTTTATCCTTATGTGTGTATGTGTATAGACATACATACACACGGAAATATAAGTATAACATACTTGGTTGCAAGCTAATGAAACAATTCCGACAAATATCATTTCCCTGAGTCTTTTCTGAAGAATCCAAAAAGTCAAGGTAACAGTGCATACTTAAATGTCTGAAGTCCAAGTTGATCAGCTCAAATACAACACTGAAGGTACCAATAATGTAGCACTGGGTACCTTTTGGGTCACTGATGTTTTGCATTTTTCAAAAGCTTTGGGATAGCTTTATGTCCACTGATTTTGCAGTACTCTGAAAATCGTTGTTTAGGCATGATAAATATGGAAGCTGAAATCAGATATATTATACATTACCCATTCAAACACCCTTTATTTTACATCCTTAATAGCTATTCAGTCCCAATTTTATATTTCAGTTTCTTTCTGAAACTTGACATAAAATTATCTTTTAATAATTATTACTATTATGCAATAGTCAATGCAATTACCATCTATTACTTCCTAACTATTACAAGCATCACCAACATAATTATTAACAAAATAGAATGACTCACACTGAGATTAGTATTATTAATGTTGATGCATTGATATGAGAGCAATAATAACACAATTGCTACCTCTATATGCCATCTCAAAGGGCTATTTTCCCTTCTACTCAAAACAATCATTTTTAGCAACTTTCATCTCAACACCTGGAGTCTAAAATCTAAGCATACATCTTTAGGCCACCCAAATCATATCAAAGAAATAAGTCATATTTTGCAATATAAACATATAGGTGCTATGTGCAAACAATTGCTGAAATTGCAAGTTTCTATTCTTTATAGCCACTAGCAGAGGTTTGAACTTGAGCATTGCATACATTCACAGTAGGTTTCAAGGAGCCTTCTGGGAAGTAGCCACTCCTAAGAACGTGGAAAGCTGAAGCACACAACACTGCTGAAGGTCCAGGGGCTGACATTGCCAGAGAGGGATGCAGCTACATATGTGGAGCCCACGTCCACCACTCGGACAGTCTTCTGAGCCAGTCCCTATGGACCACACTTTAATGCCATCAAATAAAATGATTTTTGTGGAATTCAAAATTTCAGGATACAACAGATAAAATCCAAACATTACATAAGAATGGGAAATTTTATGTTGCACATAACTGAAAAATTATAAAATAAGTCTACTTGAGGTCCCTATTCTAATACTCTAATACTCTGACTTAAAACTTTAAAAATCTATGGGCCGGCCGGCCAAGTGGCACGATGGGTAAGAACTGGCTTGGGATGCCAGAGGGCCCCGGTTCGGATCCCACACATGAGGGCCAGTGACACTGCCCTGCCCTCTACAGCTAAGATGCTGAACAACAGCTCAACTTGGAGCTGGACTGCCGTGAGTTGCCGGCTTTGGCCGAGGCTGCAGCCCCTGTGGCAGTGGGTTGCCATGGGCTACCGTGTGTAGCCAGCAGCCAGCGTGAGCGGCCAGCAGCCGCAGTGAGCGGCCGTCCNCAATGATGGTGCCAACTTGGGCCAGTGAAGCAACGTCCTCCACAACTAGATTGAAGAACAAAACGACAGCAACTTGTCTGTTCCCCTTCCCCAAATTCCCCAGCACTGTTCCCATTCCCCCAATTCCCCAATAAAAAAAATTAAAAAATAAAAAACTTTAAAAATCTACACGCTGAGCTCTCTAAGGTCATCCAGTATATATGCTAAATATACACAGATCCATTTCTTTGTGTCTTCTTCAATTGCTTTTTTAAAATGTCTTATAGTTTTTAGTGTATAGGTCTTTAATGTCCTTTGCTAAGTTTGTTCCTAGGCATTTTATTCTTTTTGTTGCAAGTGCAAAAGGAATTGGGGTTTTTTTCACTTCTTTTTCTGTAATTCCATTGTTAGTATATAAGAATGCAATAGATTTTTTTACAGATTGGAAAAATCAACATATTAAAATGGCCATATTACCCAAAGCAATATACAAATTTAATGCAATCCCCATCAAAAACCCAATGGCATTTTTTAAAGAAATAGAACAAAATTCATCAGATTTGTATGGAATCACAAAAGACCATGAATAGCCAAAGCAATCCTAAGAAAAAAGAGTAAGGCTGGAGGTATCACACTCCTTGACTTCAGCTTGTACTACAGAGCAACAATAATCAAGACAGCATGGTACTGGCAGAAAAACAGACACACAGACCAACATAATACAATTGAAAACACAGAAATAAACCCACATCAATATAGACAGATAATTTTTGACAAAGGAGCCAAAAACATACAATGGAGAAAAGAAAGCCTCTTCAATAAAGGATAATGGAAAAACTGGAAAGCCACATGCAAAAGAATGAAACTAGACTGCTATCTGTCACCATGTACCAAAATTAACTCAAAATGGATCAAAGACCAAGACATAAGACCTGGAACAATAAGCTGCACAGAAGAAAGCACAGGTACTAAACTTATGGATCTTGGGTTCAAAGAGGACTTTATGAATTTGACCTGAAAGGCAAGGGAAGTACAAGCTAGAATAAATGAATGGGACTGTATCAAACTAAAAAGCTTCTGCACAGCAAAAGAAACCATCGCCAAAGCAAAGAGGCAGCCAACTGAATGGGAGAAGATATTTGCAAACAAAGCCTCTGATAAGGGTCTAATATCCAAAATATATAAGGACCTCATACAACTCAGTAACAAAAAGATAAACAATCCAATTAACAAAATGGGCAGAGAACATGAACAAAAACTGCTCCCAACAAGATATACAGATGACCAACAGATATATGAAAAAATGCTCAACTTCACTAGCTATTCAGGAAATGCAAATCAAAACCACAATGAGATATCACCTCACACCTGTTAGAAAGGCTATCATCAACAAGACAAATAATAGCAAGTGTTGGAGAGGCTGTGGAGGAAAAGGAACCCTCATACACTGTTGGTGGGAATGTAGATTGGTGCAGCCGCTATGGAAGACAGTGTGGAGGTTCCTAAAAAGTTAAGAATAGAATTACCATATGACCCAGCAATCCCTCTCCTGGGTATCTACGCCAAAAAAACCTGAAGATAATTATCCATAAATATATATGTACTCTGATGTTTCTTGCACCTTTATTTACAGTGGCCAAGACAAGGAAACAACCAAAGTGTCCTTCGATAGATGGTTGGATAAAGAAGATGTGGTATATATACACAATGGAACACTACTCTGCCATAAGAAAAGATGAAATACTGCCATTTGCGACAACATGGATGAATCTTGAGATTATTATGCTAAGAGAAATAAGTCAAACAGGAAAATGTTGAGAACCACATGACTTCACTCATATGTGGGATATAAAACTGAAAGCAACAAAGGAACAAGACAAACAAATAAAAACAAAAACCCATAGACACAGACAAGAGTTCAGTGGTTACCAGAGGGTAAGTGGGGAGGGGGTGGTAGAAGAGGGTAAAGGGGATCAAGTATATAGTGATAGGAAAAGAACTGACTCTGGGTGGTGAACATACAATGTGATACATAGATGATGTATTACAGAATTGTACACTTGAAACTTATGTAATTTTACTATTCATTGTTACCCAATGTTATATCCATTGTTAGAGAGAGAGAGAGAGACAGAGAGATATCCATAGTATCTGTATATTGATCACTCATCCCTTAGTTGTTAGCTAAGTAATACATATGGTCTATGCATATATAGGCATAAATAGCATGTATGTATGTAATATTTATGATTATTTATACATTACATAAATCGTTTCTCCATTAAAAAGATAATGGCCTTTCTGTACTCAAATGTGGACACAAGTCCAAATCTAATACTAAACTTCCATGATGAGAAGTTTTTAAAATCTCCCCTCACACTTATCAATTCATAATGGAGAATCATATTCTAGTCGTGTTGTGAGTCACCTTGTCCATTTATATTAAAATTCTAATTTTCTCTGGGCCTATGAGCCTACAGACTAAAGCAGTGGATGAAATACTTCTCAGTAAAATGATTTCACTTGAGAGATATTATTCTTTCAAGACCTGTGCTCATGAGTACCTTGAAAAGAGGCTACAACCCTGTGGTGGTCGTTAGAGATGTTCACACATATCCTGTTTTCCCTTATTTGGGGCATATGATAGCACAGCACTTCCCTGCCACTTTGAAGTTAGGCATAGCCAGGTCTTTCCTTTGGCCAACTAAATGTGATTAAAAATTACATGTATCCTTCTAGCTTTAAGAGATAGTGTGTATGTGCAGCTCGTTCTCTGAGTTTACACGCACTTTCCTCTCGTGTGTGCTTTCGTTTTTAATAAATTGCTTTCACTTTCCTGTATCTGTCTGGCTCTTGAAATCTTTCTTATGGGGAGACAAGAACCCAGTCACCTCTGTGCTCTAGGTTGAGTCCTCTCTTGGACATCTTCGTAAAAAAAAAAAAAAAAAGAGAGAGAGAGAGAGATAGTGCATAATTTGCCAAGTTCTTTTTTTCCTGCCTTGGCAAGTATGGAAACACATGGTGACACAATGGCTCCAAGTGCCTGCAAGGACTCACAATAAACATTCAGCATAAATAAACACTTATCAGAAATAAACATTTATGGTGTTAAGTCACAGAGATTTGGTGACTGTTACTTCAGCAAACGTAGCCTATTCTGACTTATACAAGTTCTCAATAGTTCCAGAAATTTCTGCAAGTCCACTTAGAAAGCAAGTACAGCTACCTATTTACCGGTAAAATCATAAATATGGTGTCAAAAAGTTGATAAGTACAGAGTATTGCAGGTCAACTTTGGCAAGTATTATCGACAATCTCAAGCAATATCCAAAGCAAAAGGTCCAGCCATCATACTCAGAAATATCCAAGTTCAATGAATATCTCTACCCTAAATAAAGTTGAATATCCATAAACCAAATGGCAAATTAGGACAGTATACAGACCATTAAATAGACATATAATGATTTTTTAAATATCACTCTGCCTCTACACTCTCCCTCTATAAATTCTGTACACCTCACTGTCATATAAATCGTTCTAAAGCCATCATGTAATCTCCCTAATTCAGAAACTGTAATATATTTCAACTATTTTAAATAAAAACTAAACTCACTGACCCTGGCACTGAAGGCCTTTCCAGCTCTGCATGTGTTAATATTTCCCACCATGACCCAGCGCACTCCCTGTCATTTTCACCCCACCATAATCAACTGGTTTCTTTGCTCCACATACTATATTCTTTCCAATCTGCTCCACTCATTAGACAATCTCTAAATTCTGGCAATACTCAAGAAGTATGCATAACCCAGCATTTGATTATATTGGGTCATCAGGAAAGTCATGACGCATTTTTGCATTGAAAAACATAGACTAATACGTCATGGCTTTCCCGATGACCCAATAGATGAGTTCCCCGTTAATATTGCATATATACATGTATTATTCTTTCCTACCCTCATTAATTAGACCACCAGCTCTTCAAAGAAAGAAACCTGTCTTCCAATTTCTAGCAAACTCTGAGTACTATATACATAATTAGAAAATTAATGTCAATTTGATATAACTTTTGATGATGGCATCGATAAATGAAAAATATCAAGGAGGCACCCAAGCAGAGGTAGGAAAACATTTTTTTAAAATTCGAAATGATTTCAAAACAGCAAGATCTTGTTTATGCCTCCTTAGAAACAGATTTATTTTTTCAGGAAAAGCTTCCTCTTCCAAATAAAACAGAGGCTTGACTCTCACAAGAAAGGATCAATGAGATCCAGAACAAAACTAAAGTATTTGTATGGATTTGCCCCGATGTGAAATCCCAGGCTTTACTGCAGAAAGTGGAACTCGCTGAGAGAGGACAAGGCATACTTCCTAAGAACTAGGTAATATATCAACTCTCATACATCGGAGTTAATTGCCAAGCAGACCAGAAACATGAACAGGTGGCTGCAAAAATAATGCACAGCAACCTGGAGGGACAGAAAGAGGCCAGCAGTTCACTGAGTTGGGATCACCAGGTTCAGCGCAACCCTTGCCGCAAAGACAAGTTAGACCAAAAACTCCATTGGTAATGGAGTCAGGGCAGGAATGTCCCAAAACTGGCTTTTCAATAGGATGGTAATGAGCATGCTCTAGTGAGCTCAAGCACTGAAAACACTGGGCTGTGTATTCCCTTTGGGAAGCTCTCCAATAAGTTTGCATTTAGAGAAACGTTATATTTTAAGATCATTTATATGTGACCAGGGAGATATTCCAGATGGATTTTTACCTTCTCCTATGCTGACAATTTTATTAAGTGTTACAAAATAATTATTTTGCTACAATTAAATTTATACAGAGAACAGACCCTCCCCCTGGTCTGATTGAAATAAACTTGCATAGAGGACTAAGAGAAAAACTGTACCCTGAAGGACTTCTAAAATTGAAAGAAATTACATTCCAAATTCTATGGCTGGCAACATATTTTATTCCAAGGTGAAAATTTTCTGATTGATCAAGGTTCTTTTGATTCACATTTTCACATTTAAAATCTGAGTCCTCATCTATAGCCTTGCTTTCTCCAAAACAAAAATATTCTCCTTTTCCAAGCCTTTTGTGATCAACAGCAGAAGAAGTGAACTTGACTGTTTGTCCCCTTTGATTTCTGAGCAGGCTTCCCAGGTGTAGCACCACTCATGTCCTGGAGAACCAGAAGGACCTCACATTTAGTGGCCTTCCCTCTGAGGCGGCCTCTCGCAAAGAACCACATTATGTGCAGGACATCGCTATTTCACGAGTTTTTATTATGTCTACGGGGCAAAATGTTTCTTTCAATGTGTGCCTACACATAAAAACTGAAATGAAATTTGTGGAATTCGATGAAATGCCTTAATGCAAGGGAATAAACAGCCTTTGCTACGATAATGCAGTGTTTGAGGTGAAAACGTTTATTTAAACTGAACTTTCATGCATCTGCCTCATTTCATCATTCCTCTTTATAGGGATTATCACCACCACCTGGGCTTGCTAAATGAAGCTTCCATCATTTACTGCAACTCAACAATTTCCTTGAAGTGTGCTAGAATCCTTTCAGGACTGTCTTGGCAGAGATTCTTGTTGGTTTGGGTAGATCACCTTGATAATTTGTTGAGCAGACAAACTCGTACCTCCGTTCAGCATTTCCACTTCCCCAAGTGGTGCTTTATAATTCATCTATAACTTTACTATTTAGAAGACAAAATATTAATAATAAAAAGAACACCAAAAAAAATCACCAAGACATCTGATGATTTCCATGGAAGAAGAAAACAATCTTGAAAATACCATTATAGTGTCTACTCATGCAAAATAGAGGACAAAAACAAAGCATGGCTCAATTCAGGGAAAACACACACACATTTCACGTAACAATGGGCAAGTAATCTGATATGTAGATTTTTCTCTTCTGTAAAAAAAAAAATCTGGCTTTCCCAATTAATATATTTGATTGTTATAAGAATAAAATAAACCCCCAAATACATAAATATAAATAATTAAATACATGTACATATACAGAGGGTGCCAAAAAATGTATACACATTTTAAGAAAGGAAACAACTGTATTAAAATTACACTGATGGTAACCACTTTGAGCACCTCTTGTAACTGCAGAAGTCAATGTGACTTGTATTCATCTTTTGTTATTGGTATATATTGAGTATTACAATTCTAACACAGTTTTTTCCTTTCTTAAAATGTGTATACATTTTTTGGCACCCTCTGTATAAGCACAAAGTTTTATGTAAACTAAAGTAGAAACATTTTCAATTTGATAATAGTTATCAAGTGATTTGAAAATGTTTATGTTCTTTAATTCAATAATTACACATCTAGAAAGCCTATATTAAGAAAACAATCAGAAGTTATGCAAAGAGTTATGCATAAGAATGTTTACTGAAGCACACTTTTAATCAGGAAAAAACAGAAACAACCAAAATGAATATAAAAGTTCATAATATGCAGCTATTTAAAGTTTTCAAAGAATGTTAATTAGAGGAAAGACATAATGTTATATTTTACAGGATGCAAAATTTTACAGGATGCAAAAGACATATAGTATGATCTCAATTTTAAAACATATATATGTACATATGGGATGTATAAACAAAAAACTGGAAGAAAATGCACAAATACACTAACCATTTTTATTTCTGGGTAATTTTTGTTTTCTTTATCTTTTTATCTTTTTCTTTTTTTAAGATTTTTATTGGGGAATTGGGGGATAGGAACAGTGCTGGGGAATTGGGGAAGGGGAACAGACAAGTTGCCGTCCTTTTGTTCTTCAGTCTAGTTGTGGAGGACGTTGCTTCACTGGCCCAAGTTGGCACCATCATTGTGCTCTTCCCGGGCGAGGCAGATCAGTCGATGGCTTCTGGCTGGCTGCTCCTGGAGGCTGCTGGCTACACACGGTAGCCCATGGCAACCCACTGGAGCAGGGGCTGAAGTCTATGCCGCCGCAGGCAAATCATGGCAGCCCAGCTCCAGGTTGAATTATTGTTCAGCATCTTAGCTGTAGAGGGCAGTGTCATTGGCCCTCATTTGTGGGATCCAAACCGGGGCCCTCTGGCATCCCAAGCCAGCTCTTAACCAACGCGCCACTTGGCCGGCCCGATTTTTATCTTTTTAAATGTTCTAAAATAACTATGTATTACTTTTAAAGTTTCAACAAGAGAGGAATAAATGTTACTTTGAAAGAAATCTTTTCCTAAAATAATAAATGAAAATGGAAGCAAAATGAATATTTTATCTTTTAATTTGTTACAAAATAGCATACCAGGCTGTCTTCTGGGGTGCTGCTATTCTCCTTTCTTTTTTTTCCTTTTTTAATTAAAGTTTATTGGGGTGACAACTCTCCTTTCATTATTCAGTTCAAGCCTCCCTTTTAGGAAGCACTGCGCTGACCACACCTCACGAGTGGATTGTATCTCTTCCCCCTACGCATAGCCCGACCTCTGGTGGCCTTGGGACCCCGGGTGCCACTGCTACACTCTCATCACACTGTGCATGAGCTGTGCAGGTTTGGTATTTGTATATGAGCATGATGCTTTGGACTATGTTAGGGATAACTTTAAGGAACAGTCCTATAAAACAAATTCCTGTATTTAATGTAAGGATATTTTTGAAGTTGAAATATTGTGTCCCAATTATTCAGTTTCCTCTCATGAGAAACAATTGGGGGAAATTCTCTCTGGTCTCAATTTCAGGAATAGTCGCACTTCTCCTGGGCAACATGTTTGATTTTCATCCTGTGGACATTGTGAATCATGTAACTAATCATGTTTCCTTCAATCTGTTGGCTGCTAGAAAGTTCCGCACTTAATCTGTGATCCACCTCTGACAGAAAAACTGCACAGCCTGCTTTTAAAGACTGGCTCTTGCTGGGAGTGTCATTCTACTTCCAGTCATTTCCTTTCCGTTACCCCTTATTTCCTTGCTTTTAAAAAACTATCTTATCTGGTATTTGTATCATTGTATACTCAAAACTTTTGAAAGTAGTAATGTCACATATAAATCAGTCAAATAATCGAACTTGGATTCATTTTTATGCTCTTTTCTATACTACTACACAATAAGTTTATATTTTCTATGTTAGAATCAATGTTATTTGATTACTAAATTTATTATTCTCTGTGGAGATGAAAAATTTCTATATTGGATTTTCTTTAAACATCAAAATAATTTATTGGAGAGGGTTTTTTTTTTTTTCTCCAAATGGTTGGACTTGTCAAGGGGGCCACCATGTGAATGACACTGTTTTCTACCACATCCTAAAATGGCTAGGCAGAAATTTTAATGTATTCTCATGACCAAAATCTTAATTTACAACATCAACCATGTTTTAAAATATTCAGACATCTGTTCCAGTTACAATGCAATGGCAAAGATGCATTTCTTTCTTATTTGGCAAGTGTTACAAATACATCTGTTATTTACAAGCGTGTTGCCTCATCTATCAAGGTTGCTCAGAGCCGATGGCATTTAGTGACTAAGGAAGGCACAGCAAAGAATGATAACAAAGAAAAATGATTCCAGCCATAGTTATGTTAATTCTGGAATGTCAGCTGTAAATGTTAAATCTCTCATCGAGTAAGTATTTCCCAAAAGGAAACTTGACGACTATTTCACCACAACCTCAATAAATTAGTGCAGTCATAGCAATCATTGTGCTGGGCTTCCTTTTTGGATAGTTGGTTCCATAGCAAAGTCTCAAACTAAAATAAGACCTCCAGAAACCCCAACAGACCAGCCCACAGTGAAATTAAAAGGGTAATGACAATAGGGAGAGGAAAGTATTTTAATGGAGCATTCAGTTTCATGAATTTAGGTCCTCTCTCTAACTTACTTTCCAAATCACGTATGGTGGCTTTGGGGTTTTTTCCATCTTATTCATAGTTTATTATATATCTCTCTCTAGGGCATCTCTCTAAAGGATATCTGGAGGGGCAAAGAAAATAACCTCAGAGCACTTTCCTTCTAAAGAAGGCCCTCTCCTGGTTATTTATAGATAAATGCAATTCTGCTTCCTCCTGAGTCTTCCCCAAGTGATTAAATAAAATATAATAAGGGTATTTTTAGATATAGAGAAACCATGTGTAATGAATTGCCTATGAGACAGAAAAAAATAGATGTAATGACATTCCTAGTCTTCATGTAGACAGCTCAGAAGCAACAACAACCCATAACTTCCTAAGAAGCATCAATTCTAAAAATTCTATTGGGTAGTATGAAACTGTTATGCCATAACTTGGCTGACCCAAGGTCAAGGTTTGGAGGAGAGAGTAGGCTAGGAAGACTGAAGTACATACTCTAAGACCAGATAAACAGGAAGCTGATTCAGGGGACAGACATTGGCTAAGACAAAGAGTCCCAATGTTGCTAAGATTTATACAATCCTTTATCTTACAACAAACATTTTTTGAGCAGTTAAAGTACTACTACTAGTTACTAGTACCCCAGGCACTCCTTTAAGCCCAAGGATTCCAAAAATGTGTTAATAACAGTTATCACTCCAGAACAGCAGCACAGTGTAAGCACACAAATAAAATAACCGCGATAGGAGCTCCTACCACTTACTCCACAGGTGTGCTTTGCGCCTTACATGCTTTTTCCCATTTACTCCTCACCACAATCCCAAGAAAAAATTTTTTTTTCCTGGGCCATACTCAAGGCAAGGAGAGGACTGTGAGCATAAGGTTGGCTGCCCCCGGCACGGGTCAGCCCTGCATGACGTTCTGACACCTATCCCAGCCTCCTCCAGGTCCCCCACTCTTCTCCAGCTCCCTTCACAATTTTTCTCACAGGCATTTTCCCCAGGAAAGGGGATTGAACCTCTAATCCTATCCTGGTATTTGCTTTTTATCTGACTCAAATTTGTTGAGTTTGTGATGCTAATAAACAAACACTCAAATGAAAATATCTAATAGGCAGTCTAGAGTTCAAGGTTGGGAGTGGAGATCTAAAACAGAAGCCATCAGCATACAGCTGGTATTATATTTAAAGCCATGGGGTTAGGTGAGATAGCTTTATTCAAAACTCATTTCATTCAGTGCCCACATCCCAGCTACCTAACTAAAAGGAATAAGCCTAATACACTAGCTTCTGCTAAAATGTGTCTTATGATGAATGCCTTCCTGGTAAGGGCCAGCCACTGTAAGAATGCCCATGGAGTGAACCCACAGAATGAGTCCACCTTGATGGAATGTCAAGTTCCATGGCTAATGAGTGAAGGAGATAATTTTGAGCCTTCTCCACATCCATTCACAGTCAGACTCACTGTCATTGCCACTAACTCAAATTTCTAAAATTTACTGTTTATTTTCCTTTGATTTTTATTGTTCAGTTTCTGCTCTCCGGTCAGTCCAGGTCATCCCTTCACCTTCTTGCCACTTTTTTCATTTTCCTTCAGTGATCACTATTTTATTCTTAGAAGAGTTTTCTAAGAAATTTTGCTAACCATATTCAGGAATATGTAGTTAAAACCCCTCAATTTTCCAACAAAATAAATTCTAGGAAGGTACAAAATCCCCAAGCCAACCCGAACAAGCCCTCAGAAATACTATTACTTGAGGAAGTTAGATATGTGGCAGGAAACAGAAAAACCAAAAAATACAATGAATAACAAGAAAATAATATGGATGTGGAACAGTAGAAGTTAGACAGACAGAAAAGAAATGTGACTCGAAAGTTATTTATAGAAAAATAACAGCTACTTTTTTTCTTATTTGCATCAAGCACTTCCAGCAAGAAGGTTCTCCTCTCATTCCTCTCAGTTGTTTTTATGTTTATTTAGTTCCCACCTGTTCCCTTCTATGCCTGAGTGCATAGTTTATTTCCTCCCTTTTCACGTATACACCAGAGAAATAAACATTCTTTTGGTAACAAAAATCAATCAAAGAGATGTAAAATTTATTAAAATTACATTAATGGAGCTAGGGAAAAATCATATCTATATCCTCTAAACTAATGAATAAACATTATTATTCATTTCTCAGTGGTGTCATCTTCCTTCCATTTGTATTGTTAGCATCTCTCAGAACCCAATAATAAAACAATAGTGGGAAGCCTGGGTATTCCCATGGAGGCAATGGAGCAGGATACTTAAGATCCAGCTGTCCTCAAAAATCCAAAATGTGTAGTTGCTGTGCACATTTGGAATTAGTAAAAAAAATAAAAAAATAAAAAGCCAGGTCCTTGCTACCATCTCCCCTGGGCCAAAGGCCAAAAGTTGCTGGCGACTAGTCCCTGGCTCAGCCCACAGGCTAAAAATAGCTTAGAAAGGCAGCCAGAGCCTTTCTGTAACCACCAAGGGCCATGGGGATATATTTATAGACACCCTAGTTTTATTGTGAAACCTCAAAATAAACCACCACTAAGACTAATCCTCCCAGGAAACATTGCAGTACAACAACACGAAGCCAGCTAGATGTTTGCCCATTCTCTAACAAAAGTTTTAATTAAGGCCATTATGGGGTTTCCCTTTGCCCCCAAGGAAACACAAGGCCAATTTTATACCTCAGTTAATGGAACGGTTGGATTCAATTTGAAAATTTTGAACGCAATCTTCAGCAATATGTCTATTTTGAAAATTGAGGTATACCTCAATATACACAGTTTGCCTAAAGCTCCAGCATGAGCATCAAAAGTGATTTGGAAAACAGAACTGATGTTTGTGTGAAAAATAACATCATTTAACACGTTTTGCCTGCCTAAGGAAAGAACAGCTTACAAAGACTCCTGTGAACTGTAAACACCACAAAGACTTTAAATAGTGAGAATGAGAAGAAATTAAGAAAAGTTGAAGGCAGACTGGCTATCAGAAAAAAAAAGAAAACCTCTCTCCATATCACGAACATCTCCCCGCTGGGGTTAATTAGAACATTAAATGGACTTACTCAAGAACTAGTAATGACTTCAACACTGGGGATATGTAATAGCTTTAAATCAGACATAAGGACAGGAACAGCCTAGGTGCTCCCTGTTGAATCTTTACAGTTTTTTTTTCTTTACCTCGATTTGAGGAAGCTCAATATTCATGTTGCATGGAGATAAACAGGGTAAAGGAATATAAGGTAGCAGAATAGAATATGCATTTCAAAGGCCTGCAGTTCCTTAGGAGAGCTGCCTGTGGCCAGGGAGCACTCACCCCATCCTCCCTATAAAGCAGTCTCACCTCTATGGATGGATGTGCTTCTCCCCTTTTCTATTTTGACCGCCGCATGGCTCCTACCCAGTGATGGCGGAAGGGGATGTACCACTGTTATCCAACCCGAGGATTTGAGTGTTGGAGAACACTCCTGGCGTGAATATTACTTTTCTTAGGAAGGACAGTGGGACAGGAACAATGATGAAACATTGTTTCAAATGCCTTCAGAGCAGCAAATATTAATGAGTGAAAACATATGAGGGGACTTGTTCATAAATCCATGAAAGGTGCTCTGTGGGCACACATCTAGAAATACTTGAGAAAGGATACTGCTTGGAGTCAGATGTCCTGTGCAGAAGGCGGGCTATACTGCCATCTGCACATAAGTTATTGATATGAAGTTTATTTTAATATTATTATATATTATATTATAAAATTAAGTTAATATTATTTTGTGATTGATGTGGATTTCATTTGTACCCACAAATAGGTGAGTCCTTCGGAAATTTGGATTTCATACCAAAATTTCAATTTGGAAGACTGAAAATTTTTCTTTATTTGATTTATGTAATCTGAACATTGTTACTAATTTATTCAATATTAAATGAAGAATAAGGGTTTCTTTACTTGTTCATCGTTTGTGTTTTAATAAAAAAATAATAAGAAAAGACTAACACAAGAGTCACTTCTGCATACCATCCGCTGCAGCCATTCCTTCTAGGACCCCAATAATTCCACTCAAAAGAAGACATTTGTTTGCTAGCTCATGCATTGTCTCAAAATCCATGGATACCTGTGCAGTGAGTGGTCTCTGCCACATGCGAAGTACACAGCTCCTCTCAAACCTCTATCTCAATAGTAACAGCAAACACACAGGGCTCACTATGTTAGATGCCATTCTAATTGCTCTGCACATAGTAATCTATGTAATTCTCACTTGGCCCTACTAAGTAGCTGCTATTTTTAATCCCAGTTTTCAAAATGAGGAAATCAAGGCACTGAGAGTGAAAACCCAGAGTGTATAACCAGGCAGTCTGCACCTGGGGTTTTAGCCATTGTACTTCACTTCTTTAAAGACTGGACCTGAAGACTTAAGCAGCTGGCCCCATGCCACCCTCTACTCTGCGTCCTGCTGCAGAGGAGAGGTAGCACTGGTAGAGAGAAGAATGAGGAGATACTAAGTATACTAGAGACACAATGGACAGGTTCCAACAGAAAGGCATGATGCAAAATAAAAGCAAAGAGCCGAAGTGGGCCAAGAGAGCAGAGTTAGTTTGTCGCAGGTGGCCTCTATCTCTACTCTCTTTCCTATGATCTTGGATTCTTTTTTTTTCTCCCAATTTTATTGAGAAATAACCAACATACATGACTCAGTATGTTTAAAGACACAGCATGATGGTTTGATTTACATATGTGCAATGATTACAGTGTTCTTGGGTTCTCGACCCAATCAGAGCTCATATTTAGTGCTTGTGAATTAGGGGGTGGTTGGTGTGGGGTTTTTTAAAAGGAGTTGCTTCAAAAATATTTCCCAGTGTCACCCTATAGTTTCTATGCTGCTGGCCATGAGAAGCACCAACCGAAAAATGCCACTCTGTCCTTAACAATGTCTGTGAAACAGGGCAATTTGGCAGGGTGAGCTTCTGCTCAGAAATTGTAAACAACATCTCATTTCTCCCTTTTCCTTGGCCCTACTCTAACCTGTTTGCCTTCACTAATTGCTGGGGTGGGGAGTTTGGCTTTGTAAATAGAGAGAAGAGTTTTATTGGAGAGGGGCTAGAGAAAAGATGAGGGCCCTGGAGGAGACAGAAGGGCATCTGGCTCTTAGCTAATCTCTTGAGTTGGCTTTGCGCCCCTTTGGAGAAGAAGGTTAGAGACTGTGCAACTCTGCCACCAGCAGAGGTGCCCCGGGGTCAAGGTGACTAAGTGGGGCTCAGAGTTGGATAGGAGGCCACTCTGCACAGCTGTGCTCACCCCTCCAAGAAGCAGTGGCTTTGGGAGCAGCCAAAGGTGGAACTTCTGACATGGGCACTGGCATCTCATGATTGGCAGGGGCAAAAGCACTTCTGTTGATAGTAGGCATGGACAAGGGGGCACCCGGGAAGTGCAAACAGTGTCCTGTGGCAGCTAACAAGCTAACTTCTGCTATTATATGAGACATACCTTAGGGGACATCTAATCAAGTTAGTGGGGCCTTGTCCTAATTTTAGGCAAAGAAAGGGTGGTGTTATTTTATAATCAAACACTAGAGTGTGACAGAACACATTTATTTAAGTGAGGGTCCACTTCAGATCCTATTCCTCATACTTGGACTTCTGTAGGCGACTTCCAATGGGCCTCCCTACCTCCAGACTCTCCTTCCTGTGTAGGCTGCACAGTATCATCCCCAAACAGCATTGCATCATATCATTTTCCTGCTCAAAACTTTATTTCACAAAATGAGGTGTGCCTGTGGGCAGCATAAACTGTGGCTTTGAGGAGGACTGGTAGGATGGCCAGTCACCCCAGTTTGCCCAGGACTGTCCTGGTTTTAGCATTGAAAGTCCCATGTGCTGGGAAACCCCTCAGCCCCAGGCAAACTGGAAAGGTTAGTCAACCTTGCTGACCATCAACTTCAGCTTGGGATTGGCATAAATGTGTGTGTATTTTTTTGTTTTGTTTTATTATGTGCTCCAACATGAAGAAGAATCATTAATAGCTACTATTTTTACACAAAGAAGCAATGAAATTTAGTTGCTTATTTCATATAGGCAGCTTGGTTGCTATGGCAATGGTGAATGGCAAACTTGATTGTTCAAACTTATCAAACTGAGAAATTTTTCAGGATTTGTCTCATACCTTTAAGTTTTAATATTTACTACTGCAGGGCTGAGCCCCTTGCATTATGATTACATTATAATGCTTTAGCATAATTACTTACTTTCCAGAATATTATTACCAACAATTAGTAGTTATAACTGATATTCAAAACATAGTTTTCCTTTGAGAAGATTTTTTTAAGGCATCAGTTTAATTCTAGGCCCATGAATTGAAAGCTCTCTGTAGATAGCATGTTGAACTCCTAAATTCCATGTGCACAGGCAGTACCTAAACATATATCCACAGTTATACTGCATAGTTTGTACCTCTTCATAGGGTGAAGCCTCAATATTATTTATTTATGTAACCCTACCTTGCCCCATAAAGTATTTAAGGAGGCTTTAAAACTACAAGCCAAAGCAAGAAAAAGAATAGAGATAATGGGAAAATGTGGGTCAGAAAGTAAAATGGTGCCATGAGTAAGGTTAGTAAAAAAAAGTGCATCCCACGAAGCTTCATTTCCTTGCAAAATTCTAAAGATGGGTTACACAGCTGTTTCTAACCCAGCTAACAAGCAACTCAAAGAGAAAAATCATTTTTGTCATAAAATTTAATGTCCTTTTGATAAAAACAAATAACAGAAACAGCATAAACTTAGTGAGAGAGAAATGAGAGATATTTATCATATAGTCTTTACATAGAGGATACTATTTAAGAATAAATGTCTAAATCAATGGCCAACTGTGTCACCCAAGACTTCTTGGGTAGGTGAAGGATTACGTGGTTATTTAACAAGAAAAAAAGTCTTATTCACCTACAAGAAAGAAATGAACATCCCTGGAAATTGCAAAATAAAGATCTTAATTTTGATTCTTTGTTACTTCCTCCAACTATATATATATTTTTATAATTGGTTCATAAAACAGAAAAGGCACAAGGTAATAGGTAATAGCCAACATGGCTTTGAAAGAAATCATGTAAAGAATTTTATTTTTCTCTGTTAAAACAGTAGACCAGAAATTGTTGTCTACATAGCCTCCAAACACCCTGTTAAATGCAGCATGCACTAATATACCAATAAAAGTAGTTCCTTTTATTATTTATTATTTACGAAGGGGTTTTCCATTCAATACTTCACTTGGTCCTTTTAAGACATGAATCGTACAAAACAGGAAACTGAAGTGAAACAATTTTTCCAACCTGCAAATGATGGTTTCAGATTCAAACTTATCTCTGCCTCCAAAGCCCACAATCACTCTATTGCCTCTGGGTAATGAATAAATTAGCCATATATTCCCAACTATAGAGTTAGCAAGAGTATTATATGCAAGTTATAAACAGTAATCTTGGTTCTGACCAAGATTAGGTACACAAGATGTCATCACTGAGGAAGACTGGCTGAAGGGTACATGGCACCTCTCTGTACTATTTCTTGCAAATGCACGTAAATCCAATTACCTGAAAATTAGAAAGTTTTAAGACAATAATCTTTCCATTATATTTGACAGGGGTTTTCCTTTGTGAAGTTATAGGTAAAAAAAAAATAATAAAACTCCTGGCCTCCAGCTTGATCTTGGTGCTTTAAGAGAAAGACAGGATGTGGTAAGAGCAACAGCATTGGAAAATAGGACTTTGTGAAAAGAGAAAGAGAAAACATGGGGAGTGGAGTGGATATGAATAAACTGTTTTCACCTGGGAAACAAATCCAAAGGAAATGCACTTGCACTGAAGAAAACTAAGGAAAACCTTTCTAATAATCTTTCTCATAATGGGACTCAATACTTCCACACTGTTAGAAAAACGACCCATCTGTCTTGGACAAGGAAGGTCCATCTGAGTGGAGGATACGAGGTCAGTAAGTGGCTTCCTTTGATCCCTTTGCAATTCCACAAGATGACCAGAGTCATACAGGGAAACAAAATAGTGTTTGAATGCTGGTTCTATCACTTTCTGGCTCTATCACTTGAGCAAATCATGTAACCTCCTTGGGCACCAGTTTTCTTATTTTCAAATAATGACAAAGAGATGCTGTACTTTGTAAACTGCAAAATTCTAGAGAAGTATTGTTTATTATTACTATCTGCTACTTCAGAAGGTTCACAAGAGACATATTTGACTTCTATGAAAGTGTCAGAGATAACTTTAAGCACAGAAAGAGTAAGTGGAATAACCATCTGTGTAGTGGGATATGAGAGGCACTGAAAACCAATTCTCCCAAAAATGAAGTAAGTCCATCCCTTACTCTCAATCTATCAAAATGCTCCACCACTAAAGATTCACTTTCCTCTAATATATTGTCAACACCCTAGAGCAAATCTTGTCTTATTTATTATTGCATTCCCATATTGCATAATGCCTAACAGAGTAGATAATGAAGAAATACTGAATATTCATTAAAAAAGGGCATATAGCTCTAGAAATTCAAAGTTTAAATTCCAACAGAATTGCAAAAAAATGATATGCTGAGATTTTGTGAACCATCGATTAACGGTTACCTACAGTAGTGGACACCAGTGTAATGCCCAGATCTCCACCCCAGGACTGAAGCACTCATTCCCCCAAGTGCTGAGAGTGTTGGTGGTCCACAGTTTACAATTAAGTCCCTTTTCTGGCCTTGTCCTCACTGAAAAAAGCAACCTCACCCAAAATCATACCTCCACCCCAGGGGTACAATAGTCCCGTTTTTGTGTCTTAATTTGGGTTAATTCAAAAGAGCAATCCCTGTTCTAGAGCTCTCTGTGGGATCAACTGGGGCCCCTGTTGCAACTTGTATTAGTCAGTGTTCTCTAGACAAATAGAGCCAGTGAGAAAAATAAGGGCAGCCGGTTGGCTCAGTTTGTTAAAGCGCAGTGCTCATAACACCAAGGTTGCTAATTCGATTACCACATGGGCCAGTGAGCTGCGCCATCCACAACTAGACTGAAATAATGACTTGACTTGGAGCTGATGGGTCCTGGAAAAACATGCTTCTCCCCAGTAAAATGTATTTTTAAAAAAAAGAAGAAAGAAATATATACATCTATATGGAGATTTATTATGAAGAATTGACTCAAACAATTATGGAGACTGAGAAGTCCCCTGATCTGCCATTTGCAAGATGGAGACCTGGGTAAGCTAACAGTATAATTCAGTCTGAGTCTAAAGACCTAAGAACCAGGGAAGCCAATTGGGTAAATCCCAGTCCAAGGGCAGGAGAAGAATGATGTTGCAGCTCACAAGTTAGGCAGAAAATAAATGAATTCTCCCTTCCTCTACTATTTGTTGTATTCAGGCCCTCAGTGGATTGGACAAGGCCCAACCACACTGAGGAGGGCAATCTACTTTTCTGAGTCCACACATTCAAATGCTATCTCATGCAGAATCGTCCTCATACACACACACACTCAGAAATAATGCTTTGCCAAATAACCAGGCACCCCATAGCCCAATAAAGTTGACACATAAAATTAACCATCACACAACTGCACTGGCATTCAACTTCTACTCAGTCCTATCTTCATCACCATCCTATACAGTTGTTGATCCCTAGATTACTTCCCAATAAACTTTCTGCATGTAAAATGTCCATCTTAGAGTCAGTTTCTTGGGAAAACTCACCTGTGTCACTTAGTCCTACCCCTCCTATAAGTAAAGTTCACACTTCAGCTAGACACACCCATTTTGATCAGTGCTCTCAAGTAGGAAACCATACTGGAAAACCAGGCCCTATATTTCGTGCCATTAAAAATCTAAGGACTACATGAAAAAGATGGTAATTATTGTTATGTTTCTCTGAGAAAGCTTAGCTTTCATAAAATCTCTCTATTTCTCTTTTAATCTCATGACTCATATATGTATGTTAAGAAAACATACAAGTTCTGAATTTTCTTGCTGTTCTTTATTAGGACAGTGTGAAAATGTAATTGTGGGTCAATAAGAGCTAGGTTGATAGTATCTTTTTCACACTATCTCTTTGGGTCACTGGACTGTAACTGTGAAGCTGCCAATATATATTCCAAGCTGAATTGTTTGGACTTTGCAACTTTATACATTGGATAAGTGTCGAAATTGATGAGAGCAGGTCATTTTTATTGCAGTCTGAAAAAAATAACCAATTTAAAAGAATGATTTACTGAATGTAATGTATTTCATTGATTATAATCTATATTGGGCATATATGCAAATTATACTTCTTTAATTACATTTAAAAAGCATCAGAACATTTCTTTAAGTAAAATGGCACAACTTGGGAAATATTTTATGTCACGGGACTACTAGCCAGGGTACTTCATTATTTGCCTGTTATTTAAAGGCAGCATACTTAGGATTCACAAATTTTAGTTCATTAAATCAACACACATCATTTGAGCTGACTTTGTGCAAAGTCATGAGCTGACTTTGTGCATTTGAGCTGACTTTGTGCCACTCTTAAAAATACGAAGAAAATGGAAAGCATGTTTACGTTTACTTTCAAAGCTTTTCACCTGACAGAGGTTTGCAACTCCTGTCAATCTATCTAACCAACTTTCTATCAGCAAGTAATTCTAAATCAGACGAGAAAAATGGAGAAAACAAGCTTAGTGGGCTCTTCACCTTTCATGATTTTTAAAAATTCTTAATGATAACCAAATCACTGACTCTCTGGAGCTCTGTTCCCACTCTAAAATTTTAGGGGCTGTCAGACACTCCTTCAATCTCCTTAGAAAAATCAGATAGAAAAACTATTTTTAACTTCTCAGCTTTGATTGAATATTTTTAGCAAAATGAAGTCTGGGTTCCAGCAAGGTAACTCAATGGTCTCCATGGTACAAAAAATGTAGAGTTCTTTTTTTAGTAGCACAGTACATTAAAAAAATAAAAATTATTCCTACGTTTGATCTATTGGAAGATAAAAAACACTTTGATTACACTCAATCATTACCTTTTCCATCTCTCTACACAAATATTGGGTCTTTGGAAAAGTCATTACGCATTTTGTCTATGTTTTTCAAAGGTCATTTATTTATATAAAGAACAGAGATCAATCAATGATATATTGCCTGTTTTGTTCAATAACCTTTTGCCATCTTTCAGTGAGCTTCATAATTCCTTGTTCATAGAAGGACCTGTCTTTATTTGCGAAAAACTGAACAAGGTGCTGATTTACAGCCTCATCTGAATCGAATGTTATACCACTCAAGGAGCTTTAAAGAGAGTGAAACAAGTGGAAGTCTGACGGCGCAAGGTCAGGTGAGTATGGTGGGTGTGACAACACATCCCATCCAAGCTCCAATAATTTTTGATAGGTGATCAAACTTCTGTGTGGTCTCGAGTTGTCATGATAGAACACAACTCCTTTACAATTAACAAGTTCTGGATATTTCTGGATGATGGATTCATTCAAACTGTCCAATTGCCGACAGTACACATTAGAATTTATTGTTTGGTTCCTTGGCAGGAGCTCAAAAAACCCAACACCTTTAAAATCCCACCACACTGAGAGCATAACCTTCCTCTGATGAATGTCTGCTTTCTTTTTTTTTTTTT
>NW_017731440.1:627355-634430 GCF_001890085.2 Hipposideros armiger | reverse complement strand
CAGGTTGAGCTGTTGTTCAGCATCTTAGCTGTGGAGGGCAGTGTCACTGGCCCTCATATGTGGGATCCGAACCGGGGCCCTCTGGCATCCCAAGCGAATTCTTAACCATCGCGCCACTCGGCCGGCCCATGAATGTCTGCTTTCGATGTTTGAGGCGAATCATCACGTCAGGACCAACACGGTTTGTGTACCATATTGTTGTAAACAATCCACTTCTCATCACCAGTTATCAGTCGCTTCAAAAAAGGGTCATTTTCCTCACGTCTAATGAGCCTGTTGCAGATATTTATACGCGCTGTCAAATGAACTTCTTTGAGTTCATACGGAACCCAAGTATCGAGCTTGCTTATGTATCCCAGCTTCTTCAGGTGGTTGTGAATGCTTGAATGATGGATGTTCAATGTTTCTGCAATCTCTCATGTCGTGTAACGTGGGTTTGACTCGATCAATGCTTTTATTTTGTCTTCATCAACCTCGGTGGGCCTCCCTGACCGAGGAGTGTCGAGATAAAAATTACCAGCAAAAATTTCATGAACCATCATTGGCACTGACGTTCTTGTAGAGCATTGTCACCATAAACTTTATGCAACTTTTCACAAGCTTGACATGTGTTCTTCCCTTTATGGAAGTAAAACAGATAAATATGGCAAAAATGCACAGTTTGGTCTTCCATCTTCAACTTGTTGTAAAATCTCCAAAACTCAACCAAATCACTCAGTTTTTTTTAAATGAAGCTAGAGCTGTCAGCTGTCAAATGACATAGCAATAACATAGATGCAAATGACTCTAGTACTTCCAAAAATGAACTAGTGCTATCTGTTGCAAACTGTGTCATGACTTTTCCAAAGACCCAATAAATGTTGAGGAATGAAATATCTTTCATGTATACCATCATGCACAAAATAAAGAAAGATTTGATTTCTATATAATATGAATAAATTTTCACTTAACTGGACATTGTTACTGAAACTTAGCCTAACATTTAATTCAGAAACATAATAGATAAGATAATGTGGATGAAAATGCTTGGTAAAACCAAAGATTTAGCAAAGGTACATGATCATTACTAATCATTTATATGACTGAATTTACGTTGCATCAAATATGATACTTTCATCGTTGGCTAGCACTGCAAAACCCATCATATAAAGTCCTGCATATCCAAATCCAAAATGATTATTGCTGTCAAATTATAGGTCCTTCCTGAATAGCCTTCAAAAACTGACATATTTTTATAACAAGTAAGAACCAGTCAGCTTTCAAAATGAAAAAAACATGCAATATGTGCTGTTCATTGCTGACATTTATATAGAGTTGACACTAGATATCACTTATAGCAATTACTAATAGCAATTTGCATATCCTAGAGCCCATAATTAAGTTTTACTAAGTTCAACTTTTAAAATTTATTTTCAACCCTCATGTTAATGCCTCTATCATTAACATAAAGTACAGTATAAGGTTTCCCAAGATCTTTTATTACACACTCAGAAGTTGATAAAATTTTTAGCAGGTGCCTACTGGCCACCCCGAGGAATGAGAGGATCAACATCTTGGCACACCTAAACCACAGTGGAACACCAGCTTAATATGATCAGCTTTGTAGAGACCATCTCTTCTATAGTTTATCTATAATCCACCAACCCATACCAAGCAGAAGAGTGAATCCTAGATATTTATAATGAAGGTAAAATCTCATTATAATTATCTGAAAGCTATTTGCATATCTTTGAGTTAATTACAATGAATTATATACAACAAATGTTTGATGGCCTCATCAGTCCTTGCTGTCTATAACAAAATATTGTCAATTTGTTGTTATGTTGGGAAACTCAGTGGCACTCCTATCAGAAAATGTGGAGAGCAGGAGAGACAAGCTGGTCAGACACTTTGGCTACTGCAATGTGAAGATCTGCTGCTTAATCTACAATAGAAAGAAACAGCTCTGCCTTCCCTCAGATCTGCCTTCCCTTAGAGGATCCAAGGCTGTGGGAGGACTGCTGTGGGCCAGATGTGGACCTTTCTTGTGCAAGATCTGAAGTTGTTTGAAGTCCCACTCAAGAAAATCCCACTCTGAAAAGAAGTACAATGAGACACGTATAGAAGTCTTGAAGGGAGCATCTTCCTGAGAATGAGGGGCAGGAGGGGCAGTCCCTTCCAGCATCCCAGAGCCAGAAGAGCTCACAAGGGAAGACTGAAGGCCCACAGAAGTATCCACAGAGTTCAAGGGCAACTTTAAATGTCTGCCAGGCCCAGAGAACACATGTTCAGGGTCAGTCTCACCCTACCAATAGTGACTCGACTAAAACTGCCTGGGGCACTCACCTGGGGCTGCACTACTCGAGGAGAGACCCCACAGGCATTCCCCCAACTGAAGCCAGTGTGGCAGCTGGACTGGCCCTCGTGATTCTTATTATGATTGTAAGACCCACCTCAGCAAAAGCCATCAGGGAACTTTGAAAAAATTTATTACTCACAAGTCCTGTTGGGTACACTTCAAACCCAGCACCACACACCCCAGGGGCTATGTAGCCAAGTCATGAGGAAAGAGAGAGAGAGACAGGGAGGGAGGCAGGGAGGGAGAGGGAGGTTTCCAGTTTTATGTCCCACATATCAGGGAAGTCATATGATTCTTGACTTTTTCTGACTTATTTTGCTTAGCATGATAATCTCAAGATCCATCCATGTTGTTGCAAGTGGCAGTATTTCATCTTTTCTTATGGCAGAGTGATATTCCATTGTGTATAAAACAACAAAGGAACAAGACAAACAAGTAAAGAAATGAAAACTCATAGACACAGACAATAGTTCAGTGGTTACCAGAGGGTAAAGGGGGAGGGGGAATAGAAGAGGGTAAAGGGGGTCAAATATATGGTGACGGAAGGAGAACTGACTCTGGGTGGTGATCACACAATGTGTATATAGATGATATATTACAGAATTATATACTTGAAACCTATGTAATTTTACTAACCATTGTCACCCCTATAAATTTTAATTAAAAAAAGAAGTAGGGGGAGGGAGAGGCAGAGAGGGAGAGAGGGTGGGTGAGGGTGAGAGAGAGAGAGAGAGAGAGAGAGAGAGAGAGAGAGAGAGAGAGAGTCAGCCGACCTGGGGTTCTGCCTTTCTGGGGGTCAAGAGTGGGGTGCCAAGGGTTTTGTGGGTTCACTTATTATTTGTGAATTTAAAACATAAGAGAGCAGTAATTAAAGTACAGGAAGGAAAGAGTAAACAATCAAACCAAAGTTCTAAAAAGGGGAACTTCATGAGTGGGGTGGTCTACCTCTTTATTGACCCGCATAGCTGGCAATGTATCTATTAGAGATGGGTGTCTTTGAAGTAGATGCCTCAACAGTCAAAACCTAATATCAGGCACTTACATTGCAATCAAAAAGCTAACTGTCATGTTCTTCCGCTAGAGCACACCCATCTTGTGACACTGCCTGTTCAACTAAGAATATCCAAATCCTCTCTCCCACACTCCAAAACCAGCAAATGGAAAAGGATGCATGTGAGAAAACAAAAAGCTTCTTGCCTTCTATCCCTAGCAGCTGCCTTGGGTCCTTCCAGGAGGTGGGGAAATTTTTGATATTAAATCACATTAAGAGTTTTGATGATTGTTGGACATTGTGCTTTCTATGTTCTGAGTTGAGACTATCTGAGCTTAATGTGACTAGGACTTTCTATTACTTAAAGTCACCAGAAAAGTCCTGGGGCTGCCCAGATTTCATACATCATGAGGGAAAAACCACTTCCAGGGATGTATTTTAAAGGAGCATGAGGGATAAGAAATTAACTTTTGTGTTTACTCATGTTACAGGTTACACTGAATATTATTAATTAAAAGAGAAAGTACCTATAAATGTATAACCTTCTCATGTTTGTTTTATTATTTTTTATTATTATTAGTTTCAGGTGTACAGAACAATGCAATAGTTATCCTTTACACCCTTCACAAAGTAACAACTCCCCTCCCCCCATCCTAAACTTCATAAAACTTCTGTGAGCTACACACCAAAAATCTGGCCTTTTCAGAGTGTTTTACAAAAGGGATCTAGGTCTCAAAGTTGCTTGAGTATGTAATTGATCAAGTAGGTTAAGAACTAAGAATGAAATCAAGGCTTACATGACATAAGGGAAATTTTTAGGCAAATTCATGACCTAAGGTCAATTTTTTCTGAAAAAAAGAAAATATGAAATTTATGTTACCAAAGAATACATAAGATTGAACACAAAGCTAAAAACTTTATATGAAAAATCAAATAATTACTTCAAGTTATCAAAATCATGGCCTAAAAATATTGAGAATAGAAGAAATTCAATTGTTAACATGTTGATGCTTCTAATTTTTTTAAACCTTCAGAGCTAAAATAATCCATTTACACAAAATATACTTGGGATATCCATATCTACAAATCCCCTCTGGTCTCAGGTTTCTAATTAAAACATGTTAGTCTCATGTGGTTTTGTTTATAAAGAACTAGGCACTTATTGACAATTCCTCATCAAACCCCATCCAACACACACACACACACACACACACACACACACACACACACACACACTCAAAATTAAAAAGCCACGGGATGTAGGACATTTTGAAAGCTTTTAAAATAACTATAAATGTTCATGCATGCCAACACCAACAGACGTCACACCTCTTTGCTTCGTATTGAAATGGCATCTTTCACTGAGAAATTTAAAATTCTTTGGACATCTGCATCACACTTCACTAATGACCACTGATCTTGCTGTCTCTTGTATATCCTACTTCGTCCTCTGCTCAACCAGTATCCCCATTTCTCTCCTTAAACGCCCCCTCTTTGTGCCTACTTCAAATTCAATGTGCCTGAGTCATACCATAAGAGAAAAGCATCTCTCCCAAGTTGGAACTTTCTGGAGCCAAGACACTGTTTTTAAGTTCAGATATAAATGACTGAATTATAAAAATTATTCATTATTTACATTCTAAAATCGATACCATGTCAAATAAGTAGTTGCATTATATAATCAGACCTAATTCTTGTTCTTTGTGGTGTTGGCATTATGTTCTAGCAGATCATTCAGCAATGGTTCACCACATCTTAATACAAAGTACATTTCTAATATGTGAACAATTCTAAAAGAAAATTCATCTAAAAATTCTTACCACCCTATAAATTAGGAAAGAATAAATGCATCGCCTTTTCACATGTGAGGCTGAATTCCTAACATCCAGGGAAAGAAGGTAAGCTACTTTACTCAGGAAATTTTCTTTAAAATGTCATTGCTATATTTGAATGACAGAGGAAAGGATTTATAGGTCTGGATATTCCAGGTGCATTCTGTATAAACCTATTATTTTTCAGTTTGTGAATTAAGCAGGCTGTTTTTTAAATTCTGGTCTACAGATCAGTGAGAACCTGTGTGTCTGGATGTAGTGCAGCCACTAGAAAGAAATCGGCCATCTCAAATATTTACTGAACACCACAGAATGCTGCACCACACTGAGATGGAGAGTACAAAAGAAAAATGACCCGTCAAATCAGAAGAAAAGCCCTTTTAGTGATTTGTAAAAAAAAAAAAAAAAGAGAGAGAGAGATAACTGTTAAATCTGATACTCTATAAGATTTTAGTTTGCTTATATCAACTCATCAACTTTTTTCCTCTGGAATATTCTGATTTGATTTTTCCTTTATTAATGCAACTTTTAAGTACTAATGATCCATCATGAATGCCTGCCTTCTAAGGAATATTGTAAACATTCAGATATTTAAGTTGGTAAATCCAGTTTTGACCATACAAAGAGCTGCTATCTGACTGCTTGTGCAATATACTGCCCTGTCCACTACTTACCTGTGTTTCTTCTGACCAGGCTATATTGCCATTTTGAACCCCATTTCAAGTATTTAGCCAATATCCTTGAAGTGTTTTCATCATTAGCAAGTAAAAGTGTGGAAACTAGAAAATATTAGGACAGAGTCTATCTCTACATATATTTTAGTCTTTATATTTATGGAGCACTTACTTTGTGCCATTCTATATATGTAGTGTCTTACATGTTCTCATTTAAAGAATAAGGCATCATTGTATAGCAAATACATTAAGGTCTCTTTTTTACAGATAAAAGAAATGAGGTTCAGAGAGAATTTATCCAAAGTCACACCACTGGTGAGTGGCAGAGATTGAATATGAACCGAGTCAGACTCCAAATCATTTACTTGAAAAATAAATGCTCCATTTCTTTCTAGGGGGCATCATTAGACCATTTACCATGCCATTCTACCAGCCATTATGTTCCCACTGGCTTGGAGCCTTTCTCCACACTTCAGTCAAATGTAACTCCCTTGTTGTTGGATAGAACAAAGTGGAGTTATTGGCCTAAAGTATTCAGCTTAGTTCTATGGTCAATCCCCAGTGGACCAAATCACAACTGGGTGACACAGGTTATTTAAAAGATAATTCCTTTCATGCTCCCCTGGAAAGTGAGTGGTTAACAATAGTATAGGATTAGAAGAACAAGAGATAAAGGAACATGAACTATACCCATTATAGTTATATAACAAGATAAACTGAGGGCCAAACATTACTATTGTGAAGCATTGTTTAACATCACACCTGACCACAGTTAGAAAAACTGCCACAATACAGGCCTAGAATGAGATGACATGGTAAAAAAGCTATTTCAAAAATGTTTCCTGGGCCAGCCAAGTAGCATGTTGGTTAAGAGTTGGCTTGGGACACCAGCTCTGAGCAGCAGGGCCCCGGTTCAGATCCCATATGAGGGCCAGTGACACTGCCTCTACAACTAAAATGGTGAACAACAGCTTGATCTAGAGCTGAGCTGCCATGAGTTGCCGGTGATGGTGTAGGCTGCAGTGGGGCTGCAATGGGCTGCTATAAGCTACCGTGAGTGGCCAGCAGCCAGCATGAGCGGCTGGCAGCCAGTGTGAGTTCCAAGAGCTGCCATGAGCGGCCGTCCAGAGGCCGGAGACCCATCTGCCTCACCCGAGAAGAGCGCAATGATAATACCAACATGGGCCAGTGAAGCGACGTCCTCCACAACTAGACTGAAGAACAAAAGGACAGCAACTTG
>NW_017731440.1:614448-621094 GCF_001890085.2 Hipposideros armiger | reverse complement strand
GGAGTGGCAGGAAGTATTCAAAGTGATGCAAAATAAAGGCCTACAACCAAGATTGCTCTACCCAGCACTGCTATTGCTTAAAATTGAAGGAGAGATAAAGAGCTTCTCAGAAAAGAATAAGCTTAAGGAATTCATAACCACCAATGCAGAACTCCAGGAAATGTTAAAAGGGCTTTTTTTGAATAGAAGAAAGGGGAAACAAGCTAACCCAGGAAGATCAGAAATACAAATAACAAAATGGCAATAAATATGCACCTATCAATAATCACTTTAAATGTGAATTGATTAAATTCTCCAATCAAAAGACATAGAGTGGCTGAGTGGATAAGAAAACAGGACCCATGCATATGCTGTTTATAAGAGACTCATCTCAGATCAAAAGACACACACAGACTGAAAGTAAAAGGATGGAAGAAGATATTTCATGCAAATGGAAATGATAAAACAGCTGGAGTAGCAATACCTATTTCAGACAAAATAGACTTTAAAATGAAGACTACAATAAAAGACAAAGAAGCACCCTACATAATAGTAAAAGGATCGATTCAACAAGAGGAGATAACCCTAGTAAACATCTATGCACCAAACATAGGAGCTCCTAAATATATAAAACAGATTTTGACAGACATAAACACAGAGATCAACAGCAACACTATCGTAGTAGGGGACTTCAACACCTTGTTGTCACCAAAGGACAGATCTTAAGACAGAAAATCAACACGGAAACAGTGGCCTTAAATGACACTTTAGACCAGCTGGGTTTAATTGATATTTTTAGAGGATTTCACCCCAAAGCAACAAAATACACATTCTCCTCAAGTGCACACAGAACATTTTCCAAGACAGACCACATGTTAGGACACAAAACCAGTCTCAATAAATTTAAGAAGATTGAAATCATATCAAGCATCTTCTCTGACCACAGTGCATAAAACTAGAAATCAATTATAAAAAGAAACCTGGAAACACACAAGTACATGGAGGCTGAACAACATGTTACTAAACAGCAGGTGGATCAAACTGAGATCAAGGAAAAAATCAAAACCTATCTCAAGACAAACGACAATGAAAACACAACTCAAAATCTATGGGATGCAGTGAAAACAGTCCTAAGAGGAAAATTCATAGCAATGCAGGCCTATCTAAAGAAACAAGAACAATCTCTTATCAACAGACTATCTTTACACCTAAGGGAACTAGAGAAAGAACAGCAAAACAAGCCCAAAGGGAGTACAAGGAAGGGAATAATAAAGACCAGAGCAAAAATAAATGAAATAGAGACCAAAAATATATATATACAAAAGATCAATGAAACCAAGAGCTGGTTTTTTGAAAAGNATGATAATACCAACATGGGCCAGTGAAGCGACGTCCTCCACAACTAGACTGAAGAACAAAAGGACAGCAACTTGTCTGTTCCCCTTCCCCTGATTCCCCAGCGCTGTTCCCCTCCCTCAATGTCCCAATAAAATCTTAAAAAAAAAAATGTTTCCTAATATGGGCTGGCCAAGTGGCTCAGTTGGTTAAGAGCGCAAACTCTGAGCAACAGCATCTCCGGTTCAATTCCCACATGGGCCAGTGAGCTACGCCCAAGATGAGCTGCCACTGAGCTGCCAACACATGGCAGGATGGCTCAGCTGGTGAGAGTGTATGCTCTTAACAGCAAGGTTGCCGGTTCAACCCTGCAAGTGATGGTGGGCTATGCCCACCAGCAACTTAGATTGAACACGGCACCTTGAGCTGAGCGGCCACGAGCTGCCAATGGGCAACCAGATGGTGACTGGACATGGGAGTTGAGCTAGCTGCGCCCTCCACAACTAAGACTGAAGGAAAACAACTTGGCTGTTCTGTTTCCCCAATTCCCCAACACTGTTCCACTTCCCCAAATCCTCAATAAAATCTTCTAAAACAAATGTTTCCTAATAAAAATTTTAAGACAGGAAATGAATGTTAAAACAAATAAGAGGATTTCAAAATAGAAAAAACATAACTGCATACAATGAACATAATGCTGAATACAATCCTTGTCCAAACCTGTCTTTCATTTGTCTAACTTACATATCACTTTCAAAATATAATAAAAGTTCAGCCACAAAATCAGCTTAGACAGAATTACCTGGCCTAACTGCATAGATTGATTTAATAGCAAAGCATTTTCCTGCAGACATTTGTATGCTACCTGGAATAACTTTCCAACTCTTCATTTTATATTTTACTAGAAATTGATTTATTACAGGGAAAAGATTCAATCTTTCCCCTTATTCACAGCAAGAAGTGTCAACAACATGATTTTTAAAAAGGAAATAGACCATACTTGGTGTGATCAAATAAGAAATCTACATCTGTGGTTTCAGTTGGATGTCCTAGATTGCAGTAGTCATATTCACTTTCTGTATTCACCTTATTCTATCCTTCCTCTTTTGAATTGTTTTTGCTACCCTGCTATAATCTCTAGGCCATAATCCTGCTCTAAGGACTACCACATTGGGAAACTAACTCTTCAACTCTTATATATTTTTTTCCAGGTTTCCTGAGATATAATTGGCATAAAACATTGTGTAAGTTTAAGGCATACAATGTGATGATTTGGTACACTTACATTGTGCAAAATGATCAACTAAAAAGATTCTTATATACGGTTTTGGTTTGGGTGTTTATGTCTAACCCTCAAACTAGAACACCAGTTCCTTTACAGAAGGGCCTCTTTCTTTCCTGTTTACTTCTATATTTTTCAGAACCTGGCACAACATTAGCACTTCAAAACAATTATTGACTGACTAACACCGCAAGAGTTCCAAAACACTTGGACAGAGAACACTATTTTAAGTCCTCAAAGCTTCATGACAGGTTTCCAGTCAAGATGGCAGAGAAGGTAAACCCTATACCTGCCTCCTCACACAACCACCTCAAAATTACAACTAAACTACAGAACAACCATCATTGAAAATCACCTGAAGTCTAGCTGAACAAAAATCCTATAATTAAGAAAACACAGAAGCCACGTGAAGACTGGCAAGAGGGGTAGAGATACAGAAGTGGCTGGTCCCACACCCATGTGTGTCAGTTAAAAATCAGGAAGCAATCTTGGCTGCAGAGGTCCCCCCTGAGCAGCTAGGGTTCCCAGCCTCACACCAGGCTCTCCATCCAAGGGTTCCAGTGCCAGGAAGAGAAGTCCCCACAATTTCTGGCTGTGAAAACCAGAAAAGATTGTGTATAAGTGAAGTGGAGGGCTACTTGCTAATGAACTCACTTGCTCTGAGTTCCAGCACTGGGGAAGCAGCTCAGAAGGCTCCAGGGCTATGCAGGGATGAATGAGTTATCTGGCTTCAGAGCAAGGGCTGGAGGGGTAGCTTTCTCCCAGTCAGAAGGGCTGGCAGAAGCCATTGTTTGTTTGTTGAGTGCTCCCCACACCCAGCCTGCATGCACAGGTGCAAGCAGGTGCCTTATCTGAGTCTCCATCAACCTGGCTAACACTGTTTGTTCACCCTACACTGCTGATTCCCTGAGACCTCACCCCACCCAACATACAGACCCACCCAAGCCATTTCCAGTGGCTTTTCCATAAAAATGGCCTGTCTTAGCTCATGCTGCATATTTTCCTAAAATTTTTCAAAGGTTCACAAACCCTAAACAATCAGCATCTGGTATCAACATGCCCTGTACTGCTTGCTAAGCAGCCTCAAAGTGGGCACTAGTAGCAGCTGGCCTCAGTTTGCAGCTTAGCCTCTCCCAGGTATCCCCAAATCCAGCATAAAGGGCAAGCATCTTCAGATCACTTTGTACTTCATACCAAGTTGCCACAGGCAGGGCACAGGCAGTGCCTGACCTGGACCTGCACCAGAGCCCCACCCAAGAGGCCCCAAAAGCAACACACCTCATGGCCAGGTTCAGACCACACCAGAGCAACACCCAGCCAACTCCAGAAATGGCACACCTGAAAGACAGACTCAGCAGGCACCAGAGCCCTGCTACAGTGAATCCTTCTCTGTAGGATCATCTCCTGCATAACAGCTCCTCCATTGTACACATGACCAATCTTCACATCCAATGAGCCTTAGGGTCAATCATGCCCATTACCATGCCAACATCAATCAGGGCTTATCTACAACAGAAGGGCACACACAACCCAGAAAGGACACAGCTGGAGCACCCAGCTTAGGTGACAGATAGACTGCACCACTAGTCCCCACATGACATCTACTACATAAGGTCACTCTACTAAGACTGAGAGATATAGCAGCTTACATGATAGAAACAAGCACAAGGAGGCAGCCAAAATGAGGAGAAAAGGAAATATGTTCCCCCAAAAAAAGAACAGAACAAAGCTCCTGAAAAAGAACCAAAAAAAATGAAGACAAGCAATCTATCAGATGCAGAGTTCCAAACACTGATTATAAGGGTGCTCAATGATCTCAGGAAGAACTTCAACAAAAACATAGGAAACTTAAAAATAACGACAGAAAACATAAAGAAGAACCAGTTAGAAATAAAGAATACGATAACTGAAATGAAGAATACATTAGAGGGAATCGACAGTAGATTAGATGAAGCAGAAGACTGAATCAGCAATTTAGAAGAAAAGTAGCAGATAACACCCAATCAGAGGAACAAAAAGAAAAAAGAACCCAAAACAATGAGGATAGTTTAAGAGACCTCTGGAACAACATCAAGTGTACCCACATTGGCATCAAAGGGCTACCAGAAAGAGAAGACAGAGAGCAAGGAAATGAAAAGCTAATTGAAGAAATAATGATGGAAAACTTCCCTAACCTTATAAAGGAAATGAACATACAAGCCCAGGAAGCACAGAGTTCCAAACAAGATGAACCCAAAGTGGCCCACACAAAGACACATCATAATGAAAATGCCAAAGCCTAAAGACAAAGAGAGAATCTTAAAAGCAGCAAGAGCAGTTAGTTACCTACAAGGGAGCTCCAATGAGACTGTCAGCTGATTTCTCAACAGAGATTTTGCAGGCCACAAAAGATTGAAAGAAAATATTCAAATCAAAAACATATGATGGTATTCTGGTAAGGTGGCGGAATAGACAGATGCTGTGCCGACTGCCTCCCAGGATCACACCAAAATTACAAATAATTTAGAAGATATTCAACCGCGAAAGTTCCCTGGACACTAGATGAGCAGAACCTCTAAACGAAGGACTTAAAGAGGAGGCCACGTGGAGTCTGGTAGGAGGGGTGGAGACGAGAGAGGGTGAACCCTGTGAGGGACACCTCAGTGGAGGGGAGGCTTCTACGGTTGGGGGCGAGACCCTCCGGCCACACACTGCGCTCACTAGCCCAGAGTTACTTTGCTAGGAAGAGGAGTTCTACGATAGCTGGAAGTAGAAAATAGTAAGGACTCTCTTTGCTCAACTCGGTGAGGCTGAGGGCAGCTGGAGAACCAGTGGAGCTGGCAAACCGACTCACTCACTGGTGAGCACTCACCTGGTTCCTGATGGAGGGAGTGGCTTTGTGAGCGGGACCCAGGAGCCTGCGGGAAGGACTGAGCTGAGTGCCTTTGGCACGGGAGCTGGAGGTTTTGGGGACCATTTTTCCCCTGGTGTGGAGCTTGCACAGGAGGGCGCCATTTCTTCATGGCTGGGCCCTCCCACAGAGGCTCAGGTCTGGGACCGCATTGGTCTGCTGGAATTAGCACAGGAGTGCGTGCGTGCGTGCGCACGCATGCGGCCTTGGATCCCCATCCTCCACACTGTTTGTGCTGCGTAGCCAGGGAAACGCCTGGCAGGTGCGCTCCTACTCCAACAGACTGCTTATTGAGACCCAGGAGTGCGTGACTCACCTTAGGTCCCTGATTTCCCCACTGTGCATGCAGAGTTCCCTGGGTGGCAACTGGCTATCAGGCTGCTTGGCCTGATCTTTAAGTGGCTGATTGGGACAGGCTGAGACTGGGAGTTTTTCTGGGAGTGTAGAGCCGCGAGATGTGCACCTGCGTGATTTGGCCGGGGTTTTCCTGGCGAGTTTGTGTGAGCTGCCTGCCGATGCAGGAGTCCATGCTGCTCTGACTTGGAGGGGGCCACTGACCACATCCTGTGGTGCCTTGGGGGTCTGCCCCGCCCACCTACAGCTGTGTTGCTGGGGGCACCCTGAGCCCCTGGTCCCTAGCCCCTACATCCGCAATCACAGAGGGTTTTTTGCAGCAGCAGACAGCCCACAACAACCTGTGAGGATTTTTGGTGGTGAGCACAGTTCCAGCACACACAGCAACTAATTGTGTGAAGCTTACTTCAACTCTAGAGGGAGGTAGGCGCATGATGCACCTGATGCTGAGTCACCCAGAGTGTCTCTATTGCTGAGCAAGAGGTCTGCAGATTAAAGCAGGCGGAGAGCCCCTCCCCCCTTTTTTTTCTTTTCCCTACTTTTTTCCTCTTTTTCTCGTTTTTCCTTTTCTAGATGATCTAATACATTGAAACAATCAGAGTGACAGCCAGAATGAAGAAACAAAGAAACATGTCCCCAGTAAATGATCAGAAGAAACCTCAAGAAATGCAACTAAATGAAACAGAGGTATCCAACCTTTCAGAGACAGAGTTTAGAACACCGATGATAAGAATGTTTCAGGAACTTAGGGAGGACATAAAGAAGGATACAGAAATCATAAAAAACAACCATTTAGAACTAAAGAA
>NW_017731440.1:607100-610063 GCF_001890085.2 Hipposideros armiger | reverse complement strand
TGTAGGGTATCAGATGGTCACATGTCTTGCTAGGGAGACCACATCATGGATGGGGTAGAGGCTTGATCACTTCGCTGTACACCTGAAGCTGATGTTGCATAATATTGTATGTCGACAATAAGTGAATATATATATATATATATATATATATATATATATATTATATATTATATATATTATATATATTATATATAATATATATATATATTCATGGGACGTGGAATATAGTGTGAGAGTGGAGTCAAGGGAATTGTAATAGGTATGTATGATATTGGGGGGTAAGTGTGGCGGCAGATTGGGGGAGGGGGGCTGTCACCTCAAGGGGTAAGCAGTATAACTATTGCACTGTGTTGTACAGCTGAAACTAATTCTAAATAATGTGTATTTCATAATAAAAAACAATTTAAAAAAATATGATGGATGAATGAATAAAACAAAATTCTTACACATGCTGCCTATAAGAGATTCACTTCAGATTAAGACACACAGAGACTGAAAGTAAAGGTATGGAAAAAGATATTTCATGAAAATGGAAATGAAAACAAACAAACAAAAAACCTGCGGTATCAATATTTATACCAGACAAAATAGACTTGTAAACAAAGGCTATAACAAGAGACAAAAAAGGACCCAGTAATCCCACTTCTTGGTATTTACAAAGAAACTCAAAACACTAAGTTGAAAAGACATAGTCATCCATATGTTATTGCAGCATTATTTACAACAACCAAGATATGGAAGCAACCTAAATGTCCATCAATAGATGAATAAATAAATGAAAAGTGGTACATATTTACAATAGAACACTACTCAGCCATAAAAAGAATGAAATCTTGCTATCTGCAACAACATGGATGGACCTAGAGGGTATTATGCTGAGTGAAATAAGTCAGAGAAAAATAAATACCATATGATTTCACTTATATGTGGAATCTAAAAAACAGAACAGAAACAAACTCATAGATACACAGAATATTTTGTTGGTTGCCAGGTGGGAGGGGATTGGGTGCTGTGTTAAAGAGGTGAAGGGATTAAGAGGTACAAATTGGTAGTTACTAAATAGTCACAGGAATATAAAGTATAGCCTAGGAATACAGTCAATAATATTCTAATAACTATGTATTAGTGAGAGATGTGTACTAGATTTATCGGGGTGGTCACTTCGTAATGTCTATATAAATGTCAAATCACTATATTGTAAACCTGAAACTAATATTTTATGTCAACTGTAATTGAAAAATTTAAAAAAAATTTAAAACAAGGTCCACAATAACATGTAAACATACAGACTTTCCAGATGGAAGCTTAACTAATGGTTTTTCTTCCCTTTCTTTGGTGTAATAGAATGCCTATATTTCCTCCTAGAACTTAAAGATTAGGGCAGTTACCTGGGGGGGGGGGGGGGCAAAAAGCTTGTTTGGTGGTGGCTAATAATTTGGGTCCCAGGTTTAATGGACCATTAGTTCAAATACTAAAGACTAGAGAGAATTTGAGGAGACAGTAGAAAGTACCTCTTGGAGAAACAAGTGCCCCTAGATAACAAGGAAGACATGGGGGTTGGCAATGGAGAGGAAGGGGTAAGTAGAAGGAGACCTCAAAGTCTGGAAATAATCCCAGGGAAGTTGTTATAAGAAAGATAAAGGACCACAGCCTCATAAGAGCTGAGTGGGTGGACTGGCAAAGGATTGTTAAGCCTAGAAGCTGACTGGCAGATGAACTGCTCAGACAGACTGCTCAGCCCTTACTCAGAAAACAAAATGCCCTATTGCCTGTGCCCAGCCATGACACAAATTGTTCTTACTGACATCTGGTCAGAGTTTTACTTCATTATCGTCCAGTACCTCAACCATTGGTTGCCCTGTGTGGACAGTTTGCTCCAAACCCCATGAGCAAAGTACCCCAAAAAAGGAAAGTGGGACTCTGGACTGCCGGTGGGTGGGGAGAAGTATCAGTGCATCTGCACTGCAGAGAGGGTGAAATGAGCTATAGAACTCACACAACACTGTCACTGCGAAGTGCTGGGCCATCTACTCTCAATTGATAAGTCCTTGAAGCTTCTGAAGTAATTCTTTAACTTCTTAGTGGTGCTATTGATCAAACATGGTGGCTTGAATGCACATATTTACTTCTGTTCCCTCCCTAAAATAGCACCAAAATATCAATAGAACAAAAAGAATAAAAGATGACAAGAGATAGAGAAATTATAATTTTGGAAGATGGAAAGTACATGGACCAGTTGTAACTGACTTAGCAAAGCAGAACAAATGAAGCCTAAGTTGGGAAGCCATATGAAGTAAGCTAGTTATTACTCTAGAATCCCAGGAAGCATTAGGAATTTCAGACACTGCTTAGTACAGAGAGTGGAGGGTGAGAAGTGGGGCTGAAAATAGAAGAAATAGCTGAAAATCTATATAGAAAGCACTTATTTGCCCAGATGTTTTCCTCCACCCTGTCCAGCTAGACATCGCCCCCTATTCTGATTCATAAGGAAATTAGAGATTTATTATTAAAAAAATAAACTAACGATTCCCTTCTCCCTATCAACTCCTAGAATCCTAGGAGTCAGGAAATTGAAGAATTCCTTTCTGAAGAACTTGATCAGCTCAAGAAAGAAGACCTGGTATCACGAGATCTGGGTGTCTACTCCAAGAAAACTTGGACCAGCTCCATGCCCAGTCAAGCCCAGCCAGCTTTCTGGTGTCTCTATCAGCTTCTTTAGTACCTCACCCTTAAATACAAAAGTAAGCCAGATATCACTAGCCATTTGAAGAAACTCTCAACATGAAAGACAAAGACCTGAAAAAGAAGTTTTTTAAAAAAGGGAACTCGGCAAAGACAAACAATACAAAAAGAAAAGAAATCAATTATATGAGATACCACCTCACCCCGGTCAGAATGGCTATCATCAATAAATCAACAAACAACAAATGCTGGCGAGGCTGTGGGGAAAAGGGAACCCTGGT
>NW_017731440.1:561087-606436 GCF_001890085.2 Hipposideros armiger | reverse complement strand
ACATATAGTCTCGGGACATGGAGTAGAGAGCGGGAACAGATTCAATGGAATTGTAATAGATAAGCATGATATCGGGGGTGGGAGGGCAATAGATGGGGGGAGGGGGGTTGTTACTTTTTGAGGGTGAAAATGGTAACTATTGCATTGTTCTGTACACCTGAAACTAACAATAAAAAATAAAATAAAAAAATAAAAAATCAATTATAATGAATAATAGAGGAATGACATTGCATTGTCATAAAATAAGATCAGGATGCTATATTTCAAAAGGAAAACTCAGAATAATAAAGCATTCTTAAAATTAAAAAAATAAAATTCTAAATTTTAACAAAAAAACTGGAAGATAAAATTTTTTGGCTTGTGTGTTTCTTCCAGAAAGTTTGAAAAAGAAAGACATGAACAATAGGAATTACAGAGAACAGAATTATCAAAGAAATAAGATAATTTCCCAGAATTTAAGAATATGGGGTTTCAAACTGAAAGGTTACTCTTGGTACCAAGGAGCATCATTTTGTAATTTTAGTTCTCAGATAACTTCCAGATCATGATAGCTTCCAGATTCAAAGAAATCACATATAAAAACTTCAGGATCACAATATCACTAGACTTTGCAATAGCAATATTAGAAGCTAGAAGATAATGGAGCAATGCCTTTAAATATGGCAGGATATTATGTTCAATTTAAAATTGTATACTAAACCAGAGTACCAAGGGTGACCATGAATAAGACATTTTCAAATATGTAAGTTCTCAAAAATTAAATTACCTTTAATGCATTGTTCTCAGAAACCTTCAGGAGATTATACTTTACTAAAACAAATTGTTTATTGTATTCTCTTAGTATCCTTCTGATGCATAATCTATATCTGATACATAATCTATATCATTCCTGATATATCTGTTTTGTTAACCTTTTCAAAGAACATGCTTTTGATTTCATTAATTTATTTTATTTTGTTCTTATCTATTTTTTTTCTCTCCACTTACTTTGGAGTTCACTTTCTTTTTCTAACTTCATAAAGTAAAACCTTGTTTTTTCTTCTTGAACATATGCATTTTAAGTTATAAATCTCCCTCCAGGCACTTTTGTAACTACATTCTTCATTTTCAATATTTTCTCCCTGTGATTTCTTCTTTGACCCATCAGTTACTTAGAAGAGTGTTATTTAATTTCCAAATAATGGAGAGAATTTCCCAGATATCTTATTGCTGTTGATTTCTAATTTAATCCATTGTGATCAGATACACTATAAAATTTCATTTTTTGAAATTTATTGAGATTCATTTTATGGTCCAACATATGATTTATCTTGGTGACTGTTCCATGTGCCTTTGAAAAGAATGTATATTCTGCCATTGTTAGGTGTGGTGTCCTAACTATGTCAATTAGATAATGTTAGTTAATAATGTTTTTCAGATCTCTATTTTTATTCATTTTTTGTCTTGTCGATCTATCAGTTACCAAGAGAATCATTAAAAATCTCCAGCTATGGTTTTGTCTGTGTTTCTGTCTGTATTTAGGTGTCCCTCCATGCCGTGCCTTCAAATAGTGATTTTTCATATTTTGTTCAGAGTTTATAACTGTTAACTGCAAGAGAATGAGACTGTTACAAGCCATACCATGATACCAGAAAGAGTAACCTAAAAGTCTTAGATAATTTTGAGAAATATATTTATATTCCAAAGTTTGATTCAGATTTCCATCTGTTACCATATTTATTCTCCTTACCTGTCCCCACCCCCAATTACATCACAAAAAGATCTGATATCAGGATACATCATTTCTATAAACAAGTATTATATTGCCCTTTAATCAACACACCTTAAAAGCTTTTCTGAAAATAGATGAATATAAGACTAGAGGAAAATTTTTTCTCATTCCACTCTGCTGTCCAATTTCCTACTCTTTTCTCTAAAAGAGAAAGGGAGTAATTATGAGAGCACATAAACACACAGAAGATCCTGTCTATTTATGGGAAATCTTTTCTAGACATCCTAGAAAATAAAAAATTCATAACCATGAGAGGGACTGGTGATGACCAAACTAAAAGCCGATAGAAGCGATTGATGTCTGGTAGTTAGAATTGAAAAGGTAGTGCTGAGATTTAAAGGGGGTGTTCTAGGGAGAAATGAGAACTGCCTGCTACATTTGGGTCCATGTGCTCATGCTGCATAGCACAACAATTCAAAACCATGAATCTCAAAAATCTTATATCATAAGTTATATCACCATTATAAAATGAAATGTTGTAGAAACAGCTATTTTATGTGACTGTATCCCAAAAGCTCATAAAATATTTGAGCTGCAGGCAGACATTTCTTTGAAAATTGAAACTAAATTCTTAACTCTGATCCATCTTTAGGTAGAAGTGGCAGTAAAACATCTCCTAACTTTAGGACAAACACATCTGCCCTGAAAAGCTTTGTTCCTAGCCAAGTGCTCTTCACGGGAGCACATTGAAATGTGTGAGCTCTTAAAGTCCAGCACATGTCATTGTAGCATACACACTCTGCAATGGTCCAGAGAAAAGATCAAAAAATCTGAGAAGAAATAATGTAAGTTGAACAAAAAACACTACTTTAACAGTCTAAATGAAAAAGAGAGGAAGGAAAAGGACAAACAAGGCATGGTTCAATAGAAGCACAAATAATCAGAATCTCTGAGTTCCGATCTTAACTCTGTTACAATCACAGCATGCAATCCAGCCATCAATGTTTGTATTTCTCATCCATTAATTAAGGACACACACAGAGAAGGTACGAAACATAGGCCATAAAAATGAGTACAAGTAGTTCCCATCTTTAATGCCTAGCAGGTCCTGCCTGATACAACCCCTCCATTCTTTCTATGACTACTGAAAACCTTTAAAATGCTGAACATTTATACTCTTCCCAAAAACTAAGTTAAGATTGGTGGACAATCTCCTCCAAAAGATCTCCCTTAACCACAACCACCACTACAGTCCTGTTACTCTCTCTCTGTCTCTCTCTCTCATCCCGTATAATTTTCTTCATAACACTTGTCATTGTCTGAATTTATATTATTTTTTTTCTCCTTGTTTATTTCTAGACTATAAGCCCTGTATTATAAGACTATTATCTAGGGGCAGCACTTTGTTTTGTTCCCTGATATATCCCCAACATTTGGAAGCCATACCTAGCATAGCCATAGTAGGGACTTAATAAATACTGTCTAAAGAATGAATAAATCTAATGCTGGAGTCCAGAAAGAATTTGTATTGAGGCAGATTGAAAAAACTCCAGTGCTTCTCAAACTGGGATTTTGAATTATCTGGAAGTCAGCTAGAAGTATAATCACAGCGACAAGACAGGTCCTAAAGGCTAGACATCCTAGACTGTGACAATTCTGTAACAGTCCACCCCACTCCCGGTTCCCTATGCTGTTGTATGATTTCTGTGAGCTAAATTTAACTTTTTACAATTATTTTTGTTCTCTATAGTCTACTCACATGGCTTTACTTAATTAAAAATTCTCACTCTCTGGGTATTTGGACAAAAGGAAGAAGTAGAAATATCACTAATTGACTCATCCTACAAATTCCATCCTGGGTAGGAGAATAGGAGATTTTTATGCCTCCAGTCACATTGTGGCTTGCATGCTTAGGTTTCCATTTTCCCCATTATAGGTAGAGACAATGAATGGATATAAAACCAACAAGAGCAGTCCCATGCTATGAACAAGACACACACACACATGTGCATGCACACACATACACTCTGGTCCATTAACACAAAACTAGCTTCTCTTTGATCTCGCCACCTCAGGATTTATTTACTCCTAGACCCAGACAGAGGATAGCGTGCCTATTACCTTCTACCAACTCAACTACTTTATCTAGCTGAAGGAAATAAGTTCAATAAATCAGATTATATGTGCAGGTCCTGTTGAATTATTTGATTCATTATTTAATTTTTTTCCATTAAATATTATTTTATATATTAGTTTCAGGTATACAGTATAGTGGTTAGACATTCATATAATTTATGAAGTGAACCCCCAATAAATCTCGTACCCACGTGGCACCACACATAGTTATTACAATATTATTGACTATATTCCCTATGCTGTACTTTACAGTCCTGTGACTATTTTGTGACTCCCAATTGTACTTCATATGAGCCCCTTCACCTTATTTTAAACCAAAGTGCATGTACTATCTAAATTCTAAGTGTTATTATTACCTTCTTTTACTTTTTTCTTTAACAAAGAAAGTACAAAACCCAAAACCCAAGACTACGTCACCATAATATAACTTTTTAAAAGTATTGTCTATTGTCATCATATGGCAAACAGCAGTACAGATATACTGACAGCAATAGAATCTGTAACTTGGAAATTAGTACATATTCATTTGTCAGCAATAATTTACTTGCAGGAAAAAAAATCATGCCCCATTAAATTAATTTTAATTTATTGTTTTTCCCTGAAGAGGGGCATGTAATTTGCTAAAATTTTTTGTTTGTTTTATAGTGGCATAAATGTTACAAGTTTATCCTAAGTTTCAGGCTTACACATTTGAGAAGCATTATCATAAAAGCCCTTCAGTTCAATGCTGGGGACCCATTAGAAATCAGCCCTTTAAAGGGGGTTATGTGTTACTAAAGTTTGAGAAACACTGAATTAGACAAAAATAAAATAATTAGTGAATAACCCATTTTTCACCTCATGAAACATAACTTCTCTTTTACCAGGAAAAAAAAACTGTTTCTCTCTATTATGTACCCTTTACTCAGAGACCATCAAATAACCAAAAAGCAAAATGGACAACAGACTCCCAGACAAAAGTGCTGATTTTTGAGGTGGTAAAGTGCTACTGTACTACCCACATACTCCCACTCTACCTCCACCCTTATTCCCACCCTCACCCCCCGCCCTCCATGTTTGCACACCATATTTCTACATATAGGGGGTATCAATTCCCAGAAAAGATCCAGGCAGAAAATTAGAGGGGGCTAAAAATGACTCGTTCCTCTAAAATAATTATATTTCTCAAAAGTGAACTTTTGCAAGTAAAGCAAGACAGGAAGAGCCCTGGCAACAGTGCAAGTGAAAGGCTGTAGTTTGTTCACACCCTATTTCTTCAAAGCGTCAGAAACATGCACTGCAATAGGAGACAGCTATGGACAGCAGAGCTGCCCCCAGGTAAATAGCTGATTGACAGTGAGAACTGGGCTATGTACGTCAACTTGCCTTCATGCTATAAATCTGAGAAATGGTTTTGAGTAACATCTAGATTCAAGGAGCAGACCCAGTAGTAGGAACTATTGAGTTGTCGGAAAAGTCATGATGCATGTTTGCAACAGGTGGCACTAGTTCATTCTTGAAAGTACTAGAGTTGGGCCGGCAGAGTGGCGCAATGGTTAAGAGCTGGCTTGGGACGCCAGAGGGCCCCAGTTCAGATCCCACATATGAGGGCCAGTGACACTTCCCTCTACAGCTAAGATGCTGAACAACAGCTCATCCTGGAGCTGGGCTGCCATGAGTCAATGGCAGCGGCATAGGCTGCAGCCCCTGCTCCAGTGGGTTGCCATGGTCTACTGTGTGTAGCCAGCAGCCAGCATGAGCGGCCAGCAGCCGCCATGAGCAGCCATCCACAAGCTGGTGACTGATCTGCCTCACCGGGGAAGAGTGCAACGATGGTGCCAACTTGGGCCAGTAAAGCAATATCCTCCACAATTAGACAGAAGAACAAAGGGGCAGCAACTTGTCTGTTCCCCTTCTCCCAATTCCCCAGCGCTGTTCCCATCCCCCAATTCTCCAATAAAAATTTTTTTTAAAAAGTACTAGAGTCATTTGCATCTATGTTATTACTATGTAATTTGACAGCTGTGACAGCTGAGTTCTAGCTTCATTCTAAAAAAAAATTGAGCAATTTGGTTGAGTTTTGGAGATTTTACAACAAGTTGAAGATGGAAGACCAAACTGTGCATTTTTGCCATATTTTATTGTTTTACTTCTATAAAGGGAAGAACATGCGTCAAGCTTGTGAAAAGTTGCATAAAGTTTACAGTGACAATGCTCTACAAGAACGTCAGTGCCATTGATGGTTCACGAAATTCCGTGCTGGTGATTTTGATCTCGACGCTCCTCGGTCAGGGAGGCCCACCAAGGTTGATGACAACAAAATAAAGGCATTGATCGAGTCAAATCCATGTTACACAACACAAGTGATTGCAGAAACATTGAACATTCATCATTCAAGCATTCACGACCACCTGAAGAAGCTGGGATACATAAGCAAGCTCGATATTTGGGTTTTGCATGAACTCAAAGAAGTTCATATGACAGCGTGTATAAACATCTGCAACAGGCTCATTAAACGTAAGGAAAACAATCCTTTTTTGAAGCTACTGATAACTGGTGATGAGAAGTGGATTGTTTACAACAATGTGGTGCGCAAACGGTCTTGGTCCCGACATGATGATTCGCCTCAAATGACATTGAAAGCAAACATTCATCAGAGGAAGGTTATGCTCTCAGTGTGGTGGGATTTTAAAGATGTCGTGTTTTTCGAGCTCCTACCAAGGAACCAAACAATCAATTTGAATGTGTACTGTCAGCAATTGGACAGTTTGAACAAATCCATCATCCAGAAATGTCCAGAGCTTGTTAATTGTATACTTGTTTTCCATCACAGAAACGCGAGACCACACACAAGTTTAATCACCTGTCAAAAATTATTGGAACTTGGATGGGAAATGTTGCCACACCCACCATACTCGCCTAAACTTGCGCCGTCAGACTTCCACTTGTTTCGCTCTCTTCAAAACTCCTTGCATGGTATAATGTTCAATTCAGATGAGGCTGTAAATTAGCACCTTGTTCAGTTTTTCACAAATAAAGACAGGTCCTTCTAAGAACAAGGAATTATGAATCTCACTGAAAGATGGCAAAAGGTTATCAAACAAAATGGGCAATATATCATTGATTGATCTTTGTTCTTTATATAAATAAACGACCTTTGAAAAACATAGACAAAATACATCATGACTTATCTGACAACCCAATAGAAGAAAAACAACATGGAATCTATTTTTTTTTTAAGATTTTATTGGGGAGGGCTGGCCAAGTGGCACAATGGTTAAGAACTGGCCTGGGATGCCAGAGGGCCCTGGTTCGGATCCCACATATGAGGGCCAGTGACACTGCCCTCCGCAGCTAAGATGCTGATAAACAGCTCAACCTGGAGTTGGGCTGCTGTGAGTCGCAGGCGATGGCTAGGCTGCAGCTCCTGCTGCAGGATTGCCATGGGCTACCGTGAGCAGCCAGCAGCTGCTGTGAGCAGCCGTCCAGAAGCCGGTGACTTATCTGCCTCGCCCGGGAAGAGTGCAATGATGGTGCCAACTTGGGCCAGTGAAGCAACATCCTCCACAACTAGACTGAAGAACAAAACGACAGCAACTTGTCTGTACCCCTTCCCCCAATTCCCCAGCACTGTTTCCATCCCCCCAATTCCCCAATAAAAATCTTAAAAAAAAAAAAAGATTTTATTGGGGAATTGGGGGAGTGAACAGCAATGGGGAATTGGGGGAAGGGGCACAGACAAGTTGCTGTCGTTTTGTTCTTCAGTCTAGTTGTGGAGGACGTTGCTTCACTGGCCCATGTTGGTATTATCATTCCTCTCTTTCCAGGCGAGGCAGATCAGTCGCCAGCTTCTGGATGGCCGCTCACTGTGGCTGCTGACCTGAAGACCTGAAATTCACAAGGTGAGAATATGCTGACATGAAATTTAAGAAGAATGTGGTTAAAGGGGGGAAAAATGAAAGTACCAAAAAAAATTGAAATAAGAAAAAAAGTTAAGTATCAGAGTTTTGTTTCAAATGTAGAAGCTTGGGGAAGGACATCAGTAGGGGCTATAGCTGGGTAAAGTGGTTGGAATTGAGTTGGGCTTTGTAGGATGGGTGGAATTGGATAGAACAAAGCCAAGGGAAAGGCAACAGCCTTTTAAATAGTTCTTTTATTTCAAGCACCATTTCTTACTTTTGCTGGGCTCTGATGGTGGAGATGTATTTGTCTTATTTATCACTGAGTTCCCAGGGTCTAGAATGTTGTCTGGGATGTAGGAGGTACTCAATAAACATTAATTGAATCCATGAAGGAAAAAACAAAAACAAACAAAAAAGAAATAAAAATGGAAATATATTGTAAGAAAACCACTAAAGAAATGAGAGTTAAATGTACTTGAGTAGAATTTACTCTGGAGAAAAATGAATTAGTGATATGAAGTACAAAATTGAAAAGTTCTTCCATGAGATAAAGAGACAAGGATAAATAACTGGAAACAGTACAGAGACAAAATATAACACTCAGGCATCTAAAGTTACTTGAACACATAGTCTGGTCAAAAAAAAAGTGTGTGGGGGGGATAAATAAAAATGAAAACCTCAAGAATCTGGACAGAAAGGTAAAAAGAACTGATGTTTGCTCTAAGAACCTTCAGATGTATAAGGAGATATTAGTCCTTCCAATGTAGCTACTGGTTAACTACAAACTTCTAAGGAGATGGAATCTTAGTCTCCAAAAACAGACTTCATCTCAGAATTTCATCCCTCACATGGACGTAATGCTGTTCTGGTAGTAACTGTCTGTAGCTCGTTACTTTCCATCCCAATGGTTCACCTCCAACTGCCTCCCCCCAGACATATTTATTCCATCTTTAAACAATGTCTATTCTATCCAACCCAGAGCGAGCCTGTGTTTCACCTTGGGCCCTTACCATCTGACTCCAGAGTAATGTCAGGTCTAATAAAAGGTGGTATTAGACCTGACACAGCTGTGGTCCACTCCAAGTATCTGAACAATCTAGAATAGCACTCAATAGAGAATACCACTAGAATTTTGAGCACCCTATGGTATGATGAAATGCTTCCAAGCTCTGCTTTGATGATGGAAAGGATCAAATCATGCTTCCCCTTACTGCTCAAGCTCATTCACCGCCAAGTCACAAAGCATCCCCTGTCTATTTCTACTCTCAGAGCTTTCTAGGCTCTTCCTGAAGAGCCGTTGGCTCTGCCTCACTTATTCTGTCAGGACTGTTCATTTCAGATTCACCTTTGCTGTTTACACAAACCCTTTTACCACATGCTTTGGATGTCTAAAAATCGCTCCTCACCTAGAATTTGGTTTGCCTTGCTTAATGCCCCACAGCCACAGGCGAGCCCTGCTGTATCTGTCAAAAGTAGAACATGGAACAGGAAACAAATAAAATTCGAATTCAATAAGGTAACAGTTTATCACTTTCAGTTAAGAGAAGTCCAAGCATATCTAATCCAGGCTATCAATGGCTTTTCATGGTCAAGAGGAAACTAAGCATCTTTTACTTTTATGTTCTACTATCTAAACATACAGCTTCTATTCTCACGGTCATCTCATAGACAAAGGTGGCTGCTAGGACCATAGTTTTCACATGCACCTTCCAGGCAGCAGGAATAAGAGGAGTGGAAAGGCATAAAGGACATACCTCTCAGCTGAGGCAGCTCCTAAAAACATGGTGAAAATCCCACTCAAAGCTTACTGCTCACTTCTCATTGTCCCAACTCTCTTATATAGATTCACCTTACCCATGAGGAGCACTAGCTTTAATTTGGCCAGCCACAAAATACATAGATATGTGCACACACACAAACACAGAGGATTTTGTTGGAAGAAAGGGAAAACAAATTGAGGCTGGGCAACTAGCAATCTACCAGCAGTTTCTGCCATAGCTGCCTGCTATGATGCCTCAGCCCCCGGACAAGGATATCAGACATGTATCAGCAATAATAAAACACCCATCTCTCAATTTACACCTCATCCAGAATCAAAGTCATGAGAAAGTCAAAATTACTTAAATTACAATTTTCTTATAATAAATAAATAAAAGACAAAAGGTACGTTCCAGTAGGTTGGCAAAAGCAGGCATGTCTTTTTGACATTTTAATATAAGTCATAGAGTTTATGGGTGAAAGATCTACTGACAATATCCAGGAAGGCTGTAAATGGCACTGACCATAACCACTAGCTGCTTTATTCTTCACCTTCCCCATTACAGGAATTCTGACTGTATCAGCAAGGCCCCAGACGTTCAACTTGGCAGCGCTGGCCAGTGTTACTCATGCATTTGCCTTTTTCAGTGCAGCCAATATCCTCTGTGTTTTCCACAATGGGGCTCTGTGCAATGTCAGCTGAATTTCCCAGTCATAATATCTCTTCAAATTTTAATACATTTTTAAATAAATAAAAAACACATGGCAGAAACACCCAGCCTCACAGAACATAATCTCAGAATCACCAAACCCAGAGTGTCATATGGCAACTGCAAAGAAGAAAGCCGAGTCTGGGGAATCCTCTCCCCCAATTCACCTGATTGTGCAGATTTTCTAATGATCTAGACCACAGAAGACACAACACATATTGGTAGGCAACTTTAAAACATATTATTATGAAATGGTGTGTGTTTGTATTTAAAAGTTATCTATTCTATCATGTTTTATTCTAAAAACATAAATTAATTATATACAAAACAAGAGTCCAGCTATAAAAGCCACTATTAAATAGACTCCATTATGTTATAAAGATAATCTAATTGACTTTCTGTCTCAATAGATTTGCTTATTCTGGAAGTTTCATAAAAATGGAATCATACAATATGTGGTTTTCTTTGACTGGTTTCAAGAGTTGTATACTATATCAATTACATCTCAAAGCATTGTTTTTTTTAATCAATGTTAAAAAGTAAGGTAACATAACCATAAGCTGATTTAAAAGAAACTCACCTACAACAAATTTAAGATGATCAAAAATAAAAAATTGAGTATAAACTTCAAGGGAAAAGTAGCAAAAACAACCCAGATAATTATGAATTTTAGATAATATGAATTCAAGGCAAAAACTATTAAAGATAACAAGAAAAATTTTGCTTATGAAAGTACAATCAAAATAAAGATATAAAAGATATGAACTGTTACAAGCACTAGAACTCAAAATCAACACAATTGTGAGAGATAATTATACAATTTTCTGAGCCCCTAAGAGATCAAGTGGAGAAAAAGAGTGCTCAAATATAATGAATAAGACTGAATTTGTAGACAAATATTGAACTTCAATTCATCTCAGAAGAAAACATTGGCTTTGGAAATGAAACAATTACAAGAATAATCACATTCTAAACCATAGAGAGAAATCAATAAATCCCAAAATGCAGAAATTGTACTGGCCATATTCTCTGAACACAAATCAATGAAGCTAGAAATTAATTTTTAAAATTTAAACAAAAATAAAAACAATTTGGAAAAAAGTTAACTGCTCTATATCAATACAGGAGTAAAGAAGATATCCAAATGTCAATATCAGATTATTTAGAAAATAAAGGCAACATGTACACTATTGTATCAAAACAATGGTATACAACAAAACTGATAATCAAAAGAAAATGTAACCTTAAATGTTTTGATTTGGTCACTAAAAAACGAAGAATAAAAATAAATTAACTAAGCATACAAATAAAACATCCAAATAAATTTTAGGAAACCAGAGGAAAGGAAATAATAAGATAAATACAGAAGTTATCAATAAACAGAGAAATAAATTAGAAAACAGTACAGATCACAAATCAACGTCTGATGCTTTAATAAACCAATAAAAAAATCATATAGATCTTGGAAAATCCATACAAGAAAGAAAACAAATAAAAACAGTATAAGAATAGATAGCCAACCGGGTCAGCTGAGTGGCTCATTGGTTAAGAGTTGGCTTGGGAGCGCGAGCTCTGAGCAGCAGGGCTGCCAGTTTGGATCACACATGATGCTGCGCCCTCTACAGCTAAGATGGTGAATAACAGCTTGACCTGGAGCTGGGCTGCCATGAGTTGCCGGCAACGGCATAGGCTGCAGTGGGGCTGCAGTGGGCTGCCATAAGCTACCATGAGTGGGCAGCCAGCATGAGCAGCTGGCAGCTGGTGTGAGCTGCCGTGAGCGGCCGTCCAATGGCCGGCAACCAATCTGCCTCAGCCAGGAAGAGCGCAATGATCACAATACAATACCAACATGGGCCAGTGAAGCGATGTCCTCCACAACTAGACTGAAGAACCCCCAATTCCCCAATAAAAAAATTTAAAAAAGAGATAGCCAACCAATATAGAAAAGACTAAAAAACCCAGGAGAATAGAATATAATGTTGTAAGATGTTTGGAATATGTGATGAATTAATAAAAGAAAAGAATTTCTCAACATAACAATAATATCTATCCAAAGCAAAATGTCAACTTCATGCAAAATGGTGAAACACTAGATGCATTCCCATTAGAATCATGAATAAGATAAAAATGCATGGTTTTTTTCTTTGCTATTTAACACCATTCTAAAAATACTGGCCAATAAAATGATGAATATAAGATAGTTATTAAAAAGAAAGAAACTGAACTATCATTATTTGCAAGTGATATATGATGAGGGAAAAAACAAGAGAGTCACTGTAAATTTCATAAAATTAATAAGAGTTCAATAAATACCCAAATAAAAATACATATATACAAATAATAGCATCCCTATATACCACAAATAGATACAATTGATAATTAGAAAAATTTCCTCTCATAATAGCAACAAATATATTTTTTAAATAACTGAGAATGACCATAATAACAACCACCACAGATAACACTTATTGAACTTCAAAAGAGAGAGAAGAAATGGTCAGGGAGATAGGATTTGGGGAGGTTTGTTTTAGGGAATGTGTTTTCTTTCAAATTAGAAGTTATGAGCAGGTGTATAAGTCAATGGGGAGTTTCCCCTTGAAAACAAAATGTTGAGTGCACTGGGAGAGAAAGGCAAGTGCTGAATTCATCCAATTAAACAAGTTGAATTTATGAATGCACTGGCCCAGTTCCCTGTCCACACTAGACATTTTACTAGCAATTATTCTTTCTCCTCCCTGACCTGATCTGCTGTGATGAATTACAGTCATGAAAATACCATTTCTGTTTGTCTGATTGTAGAAAAATCAGAATAAAAGAAAGAAATTCCTTTGACCTAATCTGCATCAATGATCAGTATGAAATAACTATGCTGACAATCATGATAATTTGTCTTTTAAAGATAAAAGTAATCTATTGCTTTGATCATGCAGATAATTGCTTCAATTCTTCATTGCATACTACTACTGTGGACTGGGTCAAAATAAAAATCTATAGTCCATGATTATAATTTTATTTGCATAAGTATGCAGAGAAGAAAGTAGGAAATTTTAGGGGGGGGGTTGTACTTTTTAATTAGGCTCAAATACCTTCTAATTTTATTTTTATTGTATTTTATTTTTCAATTATAGTTGACATTCAATATTATTTTATATTAGTTTCAGGTGTACAGTGTAGTGGTTAGACATTTATATAATTTATGAAGTTATCTCCTCAATAAGTTTAGTACTTACCTTGTAATATACATAGTTATTTTTATTTTTTTATTTTTTTTTTAGCTGAGCCATCCTGCCACCTGTTGGCAGCTCAGCGGCAGCTCAGCTCGGGCAGGACTCGAACCGCCATTGCTCAGAGCTCGCACTCTTGAGTGAGCTCTTAACCAACTGAGCCACTCGACCGGCCCTCATAATTATTGACTATATTCATCATAGTGTATTTTACATTCCCATGACTATCTTTGTAACTACCATTTTGTACTTCTTAATCCCTTCACTTTTTTCACCCAGCCTCCAATCACCCTCCCATCTGGCAACTATCAATTTGTTCTCTGTATCTATGAGTCTGTTTCTGTTTTGTTAATTTATTTTGTTGTTTAGATTCCACATATAAGTGAGATCACAAAATATTTGTGTTTCTCAGATTGACTTATTTCACTTAGTATAATACCCTTTAGGTCTATCCATGTTGTTGCAAATGGTAAGATTTCATTCTTTTTTATGCAAAGTAATATTCTATTGTGTATATGTGCCGCTTCTTTATCTAATGATCTATTGATGGGCATTTCAGTTGCTTCCATATCTTGGCTATTGTAAATAGTGCTGTAGTGAACATAGGGATGCATGTGTCATTTTAAATTAGTGTTTTGAATTTCTTCAGATAAATATCCAGAAGTAGAATTGCTGGATCATAACGTTCTATTTTTAATTTTTTGAATAATTGACAAACTGTTTTCAACAATGGCTGCACCAATTTGCAATCCCACCAACAGTGCATGAGGGTTCCCTTTTCCCCACATCCTTGCCAACAGTTGTGTTTAGATTTATTGATGATAGCCATTCTGACAGGTATGAGGTAATATCTCATTGTGGTTTTAATTTGCATTTCTATGATGATTAGTGATGTTGATCTTTTCATATGTCTACTGGCCATCTGTACATCCTCTTTGAAGAAGCATCTATTCAGGTCCTCTGCCCAATTTTTAATTGGATTGTTTTTGTTTTTTGGGTGTTGAGTTGTATGAGTTCTTTATAAATTTTGTGTATTAACCCTTTATCAGATGTATCATTGACAAATATCTTCTCCCATTCGATAGGATGTCTTGTCGTTTTGTTGGTTTCCTTGGCTGTGCAAAAACTTTTTAGTTTGATGTAGTACCATTTTTTTATTTTTCCTTTTTTTCCCCTTGTCTGAGGAGATATATCAATAACAATATTACTGAGGGTGATGTCTGAGAGTTTACTGCCTATGTTTTCTTCTAGGAGTTTTATAGTTTCAGGTTTTACATTTAAGTATTTAATCCATTTTGAGTTTATTCTTGTATATGGTGTAAGAAGGTGATCCAGTGTCATTTCTTTGCATGTATCTGTCCATTTTCCCCAACACCATTTATTGAATAGACTGTCTTTACTCCACTGTATATTCTTGCCTCTTTTGTTAAATAGACCATATAGATTAAATGACCATATAGGTGTGGGTTTATTCATGGGCTCTCTATTCTATTCTACTTATCAATGTACCTGTTTTTATGCCAATACCATGCAGTTTTGATTACTGTGAACTTGCAGTATAGTTTGATATCAGGTAGCGTGATACCTCAACCTTTGTTCTTCTTTCTCAAGCTTGCCATGGTTTTTCAGTGTCATTTATGGTTCCATATAAATTTTTTGATTATTTGTACTACTTCTATGAAAAACACCATTGGTATTTTGATAGGGATTGCATTGAATCCATAGATTGCTTTGGGTAGTATAGACATTTTAATTATATTAATTATTCCTGTCCATGAGCATGGTATATGCTTCAACTTATGTGTGTCTTCTTTATATATTTCTTCAATGTCATATAATTTTCCAAGTACAGGTCTTTTACTTCCTTGGTTAAATTTATTCCTAGGTATTTTATTTTGGGGATGCAATTGTAAATGTGATTGTTTTCTTAATTTCTCTTTCTGATAGCTTGCTATTGGTGTATAAAAATGCAACCAATTTCTGAACATTAATATCCTCTCTACTAAATTCATTTAATAGTTTTTTGGTGTTCTCTACATATAGTATCATGTCATTTGAAAATAATGACAATTTTACTTCTTCCTTTCCCATTTAGTTGCCTTTTATTTCTTTTCTTGTCTTATTTCTGTGACTAGGACTTTTAGTAGTAAGGGACTTTTACTAGGACTTTTTAAAGTGATGAAAGTGGACATCCTTTTCTTGTTCTGATTAAGGAGAATTCTTCTAGTTTTCCCCTGTTGAATATGATGCTAGCTGTGGATTTGTCACATATGGCCTTTATTATGTTGAGATATGTTCCCTCTATTCACACTTTGCTGAGAGTTTTTATCATAAATGAATGCTGGAGAAGCATTTTCTCAATCCGATGAGATTTTGCTTCCTGGCAATTGTCATCAGTTTGGCTCAAATAAAGTCTTAGAAGCTTTCAAGAAACTAAAATAAAATAAAAAATAAATCAATGCTGGATTTTGTCAAATGCTTTTCTGTATCTACTGATATGATCATATGATTTTTATTTTTCATTTTATTTATGTGGTGTATCATGTTAATTGTTTGTGGATATTGAACCCACCTGCATACCAGAAATAAATCCCACTTGATCATGATGTATGATCTTTTTAATGTATTTCTGAATTCAGTTTACTAATATTTTGTTGAAGACCTTTGCCCATATATTCATCAGGGATGTCAGCCTACAGTTTTCTTTTTCTGTAATGTTTTTGTCTGGTTTTAGAATCTGGGTAATAGTGGCCTTGTAGAATTGTGCTTGGGAGCCTTTCCTCCTCTTGAATTTTTGGAATAGTTTGGAAAGAATAGGTGTTAATTCTTTTTTGAATGTTTGGTAAAATTTACCTGTGAAGCCATCTGGTCCAGGACTTTTGTTTGTTGGGAACTTCTTGCTTGCTGATTCGTTTTCATTAGTAGTAATCAGCTGATTCAAATTTTGTGTTTCTTCTTGATTCAGCCTTGGGAGATTATATGCTTCTAGGAATTTATCTATTTATTCCAGATTGTCCAATTTGTTGGTTTATAATTCCTTGTAGGGAAAATTTTGTTTTGAATCTGCTCTCTTTCCACTTTCCTGGCATTGTTGCCACATGATGCTTTATCTTGAATATCAAAAATTGCCATGGTTGATTGTGATATATCAAGTCAGTCCCACCACACAATGTTGGCTATGAAAATGCGAGTTTGGATCAAATTGAACCACTTCCATCTTGGCCCTATAGATATGGGTAGAATCAAGACTTTGTGGAGATTTAAAAAACAAATTCTATCAGTATTTATTAAGTGCTTGGGTTCCCAGCCACTAAGCTATTAATAGTAGGATTTGTACAGTGATAAGCCAATAGAGAGATTAGAGTATTTCTTTTTTATGTTTTGTAGAAAAGTAAAATAAATTCTTATATTTCATACCATCTGTCAAGCTCTTTTACCCTCCTTTGCTTTTCTGTTTATTCTTTTAATTAGTGGCTTTTTTATAATTTCTCTATTTTTATCTCTAAATTATGAAAGTGATAAAGGATCACACTTTAAGACACCCAGCTACAATAGATAATCTCTAAAGATGGTATCTTTCTATAATGTACTAAATTAACAAATAGAAACTTCATACTATTTTAGATGACACTAATTTAACCTCAACCCAAGACCCATTTGGGAAAAGTATACATTGGTTTTTTTCCATATGCAGCATGAAGCTATTCAATAAAAAAATACCACAGGTCAGATCCCCAGAAATAAATACTTTGAGGTGGAGATTTGTGTAGAGTAGGTTATTTGAGGTATGTTCTCACTATCAATACTTGTAGGGGAATGAAGAAAGCAGGACTGGGCAGAGGAAGAACATGAACTTTGTAGCAATTTCAACAAAGGCCCCAAGTAATCCATAAGATTCTCTGGAGCTAAAATAACCCTTTGGGGATGTCCAGTATTGGGAAGAAACAGAGCCTTTATACTCCCACATGGTCCAAACTTTGGATGTGGGCTGCCTTACCTTACCTGGAAAGTGGGTGGCCTTGGCCAAGGCAACTCTGTTCAGCCAAGGGCAAGTCCCAGAGACTCAACTGAGTGCTGTCAGATGCCAACATTCCCAGATATTAGGGATATGAATGCTTTATTCTTGAAGAGAGTGGATTTGGGCAGTGTATTACAGCATCTACTACAGAGGGGTAGTAAAAAGCAACTTTTTTTTTTCTTTTTTAATTCCAAAGCTTCTATCCAAGAGGCATGTCACAGAGCTTACTGGGCTGAGATTCAAAGGAACTGTATGCTATCTTGTCTACTGCAATAAAAATACTTTGTGGCTTTTGGAAAACCATTCTTCCTGTCTTCAGGTATAAAATCAGAGTTTTAACAAGAGAATCACCTGTAATCTCTTCTACTTTTGACAACCCTAATTTTGGTGCCTTAATTTTCAGAAAAATCAAGGGGAAAAGATTTCAAATGTGGTCATGCCTCATAAAAAGTTCAGTTTCACTTAGATTTTAAAGTCTTGGATCCTACTATTTCCCAGTTAAATTAAATCCCAAAACTCGAAAGTAATTTTCAAGTCCCTTTGATGTGTTTATACTGATATCTTTTAACTAAATCTAAGAGTAAAATCTAAGATCCAGCAGAGGAAGAATGAAGATGATTGATCATAGAATTCGAGTGCTGACACTAGAATGCTAGGCTGCTGAATTCAAACTAAAAATTCAAAAGAATTTCTTTAATCCTAACTTACTCCATCATCATCTATTTTTCTAAAGCAGCAAAATTGCTAGTGAATCCATAACAAATTTCATTATCTTTGCAAAACCTAGTTGTGCAATATTTCTTCTACTAAGAAGTGGAATATCCACACTCCCTTCTTTACTGTCGTCTGTTCTTCTTTGAAAAGGTCACTAGCTACATCTGGGGTCTCCATTACTCAGAATAGCCAACTGATAGATATCAAAGGTCATCTGCCCTTCCAAACATATGAAAGTCAGCCATCTTTATTTGGGTACTTTAATATAATTGCTTGGGAGAGGTGCAAAAGAAAACTCAAATGACTACATTGGATTTACTGTCTCACTCTATTAGGACTTGTGTAGCATCTTTGTCCTTTAGAGGAACAAAATGGAGAGAACTAAAAATAGAGGACATTGATCTTTTCCTGGCACTAAGCTTCATGAAAAATAGCTTTCTGAAAAAAAAAGCAGCTTTATTTCATCTATTTAAGTATTCCACAACATGTGTGCAACATAGTATTTTTTAATGCATTTCATTTCTAGTTCTGCCTTTTATTTTGTCAACAGCAACTTTAATATTAATGATTTATGCCAAAAAAAACTGAGTCTGAAAATACAGAATTTGGAATAAAATGACTCCTCTTTTTCTCATAGGCAGGAAGCTAGCTTAAAATGATGTTAAACTGTCACTGAGCATAAAAACAAAAAATGCAAGCCATTGATTTTAACAGAACTTCTACAGTGTTTATACTTGTGAAAGCACATTTTTAGTTATTTAAAACAATTTTCTATTATAAAGCACTGACATGTTTCTCTCTGTTTTTGTCAGACATATGTTCCCATTTTCTACTGAAATGTTTCCATGTACTTGTATATGATTATACCCCAATTTCTGTGTAACTCATCTAGAATATGTAATGATAAGACTGTGCATTTTTGTAGTAGGAAGAGAATTCTATGTCTTATTTTACTAGAACCATACTACTCAATGTATCCCATGAAGTTTTCAAAACTAAGAAAGGATGGACAAATAGTCTTGAAGATTGATAACTAATAAAGAATATCAACAATAAATTATTCTTGACATTTAAGTCCCACCTAACTGTGCATATAGTTTGTTTTTCTCTCTAGGCATTACCCTGAGTCATGCCAAAAGCAAAGATCCTGAAAGAGCCAGTTTCCTGTACTATGGATCCAAGCAGTGCACTTGTGATGTGCCACACCCCACCTGGGTTCCCCACTCTGTATTCTCAGGTGCTGCCTTGAGATCTGCACATTTTCATGACAGCTAGTGAAATATTTCTGAAACAATATGGGCAGTGAACATAGAACACAGAAATGCAACATTTTAGGGCCAGCTGAATGGCACATTGGATAAGAGTTGCCTTGGGATGCCAGCTCTGAGCAGCAGGACCCTGGTTTGGATCACACATGTGGGCCAGTGACACTGTGCCCTCTACAGCTAAGATGGTGAACCACAGCTCAACCTGGAGCTGGGATGCCGTGAGTGGCCAGCGATGGTGTAGGTTGCAGTGGGACTGGCCAGCAGCTGGCGTGGGCTTTCCTGAGCTGCCATGAGCTGCTGTGAGTCCAATGGCCAGCGAGTGACTGCCTCACCCAGGAAGAGTGCAATGATAATACCAACACGAGCCAGTGAAGCGATGTCCTCCACAACTGGACTAAAGAACAAAAAGACAGCAACTTGTCTGTTCCCCTTCCCTGATTCCCCAACACTGTTCCCCTTCCCCAATTCCTCAATAAAATCTTTTTATAAAAAAAGAAAAGAAATGAAAGAGAAAAAGAAAAAGAAATGCAACATCTTGGTACAAAATATATAAATGAAAAACTGGTAGCTAAGAGAAAAAGAAGATTAATTGGTTGACAGGGCAGAAATGAGATTTTTGCAATACAGCCTTGAGAAAGAGACAGAAAGAGACACAAAGAGAAAGTTCAACTAAAATATCCATAAACCTGGAGACATCTTGATGATGAAGGTGGGTGAGGGTTGCTGGAATCTGGACAGAGTGCCAGCTGGCTCTGCTATGCAGTGACTTGGAGCAGGTCAAACTCTGTAACCTTGTGTGTCAGAAAGGGGCTAGAAAACACTTTGAGCTCAAGGAATGTGTACTACACAGAGCTAACTCTGGTTTCCTGTCAAACTCCAAAGTCAAGACTAAACCAGGAATGAGAATTAACATATTCATACTCTTGTGGGTTAAATCCTGTTCCCCAGAAAATTATGTGGAAGTCTTAACCCCTTGTACCTGTGAATGTGACCTTATTTGGATATAGGGACCTAGGAGGTATTATCAAGTTAAGATGAAGTTATGCTAGATTAGGATGGGCCCTACTCCAATATGACTGATGTCCTTATAAGAAGAGGAGAAGAGATATAGGCACATGCACAGACAGAAGATAATATGAAGACACAGAAAAATGTCATGTGATTAGAATAAAGTCTGTAGTCAAGGAACACCAAAATTACTGACAACCACCAGAAGCTAGGAAGAGGGGGGAAAAAAAGATCCTCTCTTAGAACCTTCAAGAGAGAATATAATCCTGCCAACACCTTGACTTCAGACTTATAGCCTTCAAAACAGTAAGATGATAAATTTCTATTGCTTTAAGCCACCAAGTTTATGGTAATTTGTTATGGTAGCACTAGGACCCCAATAGACCTGCCCTAAGAATGGGAACAAGGGGGACAGGTGACCCTGCATTGGGAAACTGGAGAAAGTATCATGAAGCAAGCAACATGTGATCTGTACCTTAACAATTGGATAAAATTTCAATAAATTGAAATGATAGAAGAAAACGGCGAGGACAACCCAGCAGACAAATACCATACGAGTAAGGGGGAGCAGGGGAGAAAGGCAGGTCATGTTTGGGAAACACCAGGAAGTCCAATTTTAGCATGCCACAAAATGTATCTGGATTAGAGGGAAGTTAGACTACAAGTGAGTTGAAGCCATATTGAGCAGAGCAGCCAAAGGAGCTCAAATTTAACCCATAAATAAGAAAAAGTGAACTTTTTTGGGCAACAATTGGTTTGATCTGAGCCAAATTAGGAAGACTAATCTGTTAGTGTATGTAGGGTGGCTTAGGGTAAGGAGAAAAACTGAAAAAAAGTGAATACCAGTTAAGAATTTACTGCAGTAGTCCAAGCAAAATTGATAATAAAATATAAAATGGGATAGAGGGAATAGGAAAGGAACAAGAGACAGAAGTACAAGCTTGGTAGAGAAAGAATTGATAGTTTCAGACACTTGATTTCACATAGGGATGAAAAGAACAAATGAAAGAAAACTGAACCTGGGTGATTAATATGAGAGAGGCATATAAAGATAATTAAGTCAAAAGAAGTGGATGTAGGGGAAATGTGAGTTTGAGAAGCTGATTTATGCCAGGTTAAACTGAAGTTTTTCCCCAAGATGCTCCATTCTTGCTTGAGAAGTCTCAGTCAGTGTGTCTTAGCCTGAGCTGTGTACAGCACTGAGCAAGGAGCTGGGGGGAGGCAAAGGAGAAAATGGGAAAAGAAAAAATAGACTCGAAACATGTTTTATAACATAGTAGGGCACATGTATGGGTCCTTGAGATAATCAGAAAGCAGCCATGATAAAAGATTGAAGAAACCACAAGCCTTGATTGTGACACAGGCCAACCCTTTTCCAAAGCACTGAGCACAGCGCACGTGTCCTGGGGAATCTTGGAGAGGGATGGAGATGCCTGCAATGAAAGATAGATCAAGGACCTACAGGGAATCCACAGGTCAATGCTATTTCTGGTTCAAAGGGGAAAACAAAGCTTGCATAAATCCTCAAGTGTACATATTTGTGTTAAGCCAGTATATATAACAAGAAGCATTGTAGGGCCGGCCGAGTGGCGCATTGGTTAAGAGCTGGCTTGGGACACCAGCTCTGAGCAGTAAGGCCCCGGTTTGGATCCCACATGGGGACCAGTGACACTGCCCTCTACAGCTAAGATGATGAACAATAGCTCGACCTGGAGCTTGGCTGCCATGAGTCGCTGGCGACAGTGTAGGCTGAAGCCCCTGCTACAGTGGTATGCCATAAGCTACCGAGTGTGGCTGGCAGCCAGCATGAACTGCCAAGAGCTGCCATGAGCGGCCGTCCAGAGACCAGCGACCAATCTGTCTCACCCGGGAAGAGCGCAATGATAATACCAACATGGGCCAGTGAAGCAACGTCCTCCACAACTAGACTGAAGAACAAAANAAGAGCGCAATGATAATACCAACATGGGCCAGTGAAGCAACGTCCTCCACAACTAGACTGAAGAACAAAAGGACAGCAACTTGTCTGTCCCCCTCCCCCAATTCCCCAATAAAATCTTAAAAAAAAAGAAGAAGCACTATAAATACAATGACTAAAAACAGAAATGTTCAAAGTTCTAGGTCAAAGTTAATTAATGTTGTAAGGGCACTAAAGCATCTAGTGATACTTTTTAAATTATGTATGCTGGAAAATGATATTAACCCCATTTGTTAATTCTTCTTTTTCTAAATTAAAAAAAAAGGAATTGCCATTTGTTAAATTAATACAGATGCAGAAATGTGTTATATAGATCATGCTAAAGGGAAAGTGTGGTCTCCTTCATTTAATAGCATCTACTATAGACCATACTCTGTCTGGCACTAGAGTGGGCAAAAAAAATACATGGCCCATGCCTGCTTGAGACTGTACACAAAAAAATGAGGAAACCACCAAGTGAGCAAATGAAAAAAATAATGCTGTGATAGAAAATAATGGGTAAGAGACATCTACTTTAGATAGGGTGGGTATGGGAGCCCTCTCAAAGGAGATGACGTTGAAGCTGCGATTTAGGATGAGAAAGAGCCAACCTTTAGAAGAACTGGGAGAGAAAATGTTTCTGCCAAAATGAATAGTGAGCAAGACTCTAAGACAAGAAAGCCCTCAGCATGTTCAAGAAGGAAAAGACCATTCCAGATGGCACAAAGTAAGGGAGGGTGAGAAATTCCCAAGATGAAGCTGCAAAGAACAGCAGGAGCAAGACTGAGCATGCCTGCAAGGATATCACAGAGTGGGAACTATTTCTGAGCACAAGGGGAGACTGCAGAAGAATTTTAAACTGGAAAACATGATCCAATTTTCTCGCTTCAAATTTTATCTTTTTTGTCGCATAAAGAATAAATAGCTCAGAGCTTGGCAAACTCTAGGAACTCAGTAAGTGGCAAGAATAGAAGATAAAGAGACATGGCAGAAGGCTTTTTGAATAATCCAGGTGAGAAGTGAAGGAATGTGGGAAAGATAACTTGAGAGAAAACTGACAGGAATTAAGGACAGACTGAAATAGAGGGGTGATAAAGAGAGGGAATTTAGGAATGATTCCCAGCGTGATGACTTGGGCGACCAGCTACATGATAGTGCCATTAACCAAGACGGAGAAGAAGGAACAGGTTTGGGAGAGGCCAGGCTCACCGGGCAGGCTGAACCTAAAAAGTTGCCGGGGACTCTTGTTCTGGGTGCACATTTGGGGCAGAACTACTGAGTGCCTTCACACCCTCACTGCTGACCCACCGTGTTGCCACCAGAAACAGCAGGAGAAGCCCCCTTCCTCCAGCAACATCCCTCCTGCGCCCTCTACCGAGAAAGTGTAACATCTTGCACACTATAAAGGAAAGGTGCTTAAAGGAATTCTGTTCTCCATCATAGCACATGTTGAAAGTCAATGTAGTGCTTAAAGGCAATAAACTATAAATGGCACACTGCAACTTGTCAACGTGGAAAGAGCCGGAGACCCCGAGTGGCCGCAAGCAGGGTCCACCAGCACTTGGAATGCTTGCCTCCAAAATGTTACATGAGAGTGGAATAAACTTTTGTATTCTTTGAGCCACTTGCAGGTGGAGGCTCTTTGCAATAGCAGTTTGGTTTTATCCTCCTTCAGTAGTCAAATATGTGAATCTTTCATTTTACAGCTCCTGCCTTGCTTAGGAAGATCCTCTAACCTTGATTTAAAAACTTATAATGTGTAATTATCCAGTGAGGGAAAGATTAGTCAACGATTAATTGCCGGCTACTTCCTAATATGAACAAGGAAAAGAAAGACAAAGGCAAGTTATATTATAAAGCACCGTGAACACAAACCACTCTAGCTCCTTTGAGCAGTTTCTGAGAATACTTTCCAAAATGCAGACCTAAAGCAGCTGCAGGAAAAGAGAGATATGATATAAAATAATCACAATAATTAGTTCTAGCAGACTGAATGTCTTTACCACTCTCTACAAACATTTATTAATTAAGCAAGAGGCTTGAGCACCTGGAAGCATGGAAGGTATAGTTCAGTATAGTTAGTTCTATAGTGTCTTCCTCCAGAAATTATTCCTCTGGGTTACAACTCAGTCTAACTTTTGTATTGTCCTGTGTGTGGATAAAGCTGACTCCATTTTAAAACTAATCCTCCTGAACCCTTCTCCCCCTCCCCTATTTCCTCGGTGGGCTCTGCGTCCAGAGAGGCTTCTAGTTAATCAGGAACTACCATCAATCCTTCCTCCACCATTTAGCCCTTCTTCTGTGGCAAGGCGCCATATCTATCTTTTAACTCACCCTGGCACCAGAGCCCCCATATCTGGTCCTTTTGTTCCTGTCCATCACCCTTGCATTCCTTTCAGAGGCATACATGGTCTTTTTCTTAGGGAGATATAAAACAGGTGGTCTGGGATGGGGTGAATAGTGCAGGGATTTTTTTTGTCTTGCTGCTGCCCAGGACTGTGTCTCTGTAAGTAAATTCCCTACTAAAACTTTAAACTGGTGAGCTGGACTTGTCTGCATCGTTTTTTGCCCTCTCAGCCCATTTGGCATTTGGGGGCCGTTTTTATACGACCTTTTCACAAAACATCCTGTCGGGTGAAACGCTAATTATATCCTTTCCATGTATTCTCCACCATCCTCCTTTCCTCAAGCATCGTTTTCTCTTTTGTGAGAAGAGAGCATGGCTTTATAAAGTCAGTCAACAGTTATGGCTGTGCTTTGTATGCACATCGAATTGGCTAGCCAATGTGGGAACACACATAGGAAAAACAGACCTCCATCCAGATCCAAAGGCTTTGCAGGTAGGAAATATGAACCAAACATGAAATGGGCAGGCCAGAGAAACATATTTTTGATTAAAGCCCCAATCATAAAAAGTGCCCACCCGCTGCAAGAACAATGAAGAGCTACAGGATGTATACATTTTTCACCACCACTTTCCGGCACATGGCTAAAGAAATCATAGAATACGTATGTGGAAATGATGGCTAATTGACGCCACCAGAAGGCCAGGCAATAGTTGGAATTTGGTGATTACTTAAAGGTGGGTAGTGACAAATGTCACTGAATTTCATAAATTTGTTATGTGTCAGCTACTTGTCTTAAACAACAATGTAAAATCCACTAGCAAATAGCATCTTTCTCACTATTGTTTTGTTGTGTTCTGGAACCTTCTTCTGGAAATTCAGGCTTCAATTTGGGAGTAATAGAAACAGAATCACCTACTAGTGCCCCGATATTTTAATCACATCATTGCACCTTTCTACCTTCTTCCCTGGAAGGATTCCTGCGTCTCTGACCCCACCCCCCTGCCTAGTGAAACCCTTCTATACTATCCTTCAAGACTCAGTTCAAATGTAACTCTTCTGTAGGGTATTTTCTGAGTTCCTTTAGATAGAATTAATTCCTCCAGCATGAGTGTTGTCATGGTGCTTTGGAAACATCATTTACCATATGTCTTCATTGCCTGCTAAACTGTGGCAGGGATTCGGTGTGAAGTATATACATACACACACATATACACCTGTTTTACATGTATATGTTTACATATATACATGTATGTTTTACATATACACATATATACCTATATTTCTACTGCATGGCATTTGTATGTGGCCAATAAAAGTTTATTAAATGAATCAATGTTTCACTTTTGCTATATTGCCTCTGTCTTCTAATGTCAGGACCTCAAATTCTTAAACTATTTCACTAAGAGGCTCATAATGTCCCAGCAAAATAGTGTGTTGGTTTGGAGCAATGTTAATAGTCCCTCCGCAGTCTGATCAGCATTCTTGACTATGGTGCGTTATGTCCTGGAGGTGCGCTGCCCTCTTCTGGTGTTCTTTTGAACAAGCACAAACGTGGTACCTCCAGTGCAAGGCTGGCCATTGTTTAGCTGGTAGTTCTAATCCCCCTGACATGCCGAACATCAGATTACCATATGTTCATAAGCTATTTACAGAAGGCCAGTAAAGCGGAATGTTCACTTTCATTTCACAGTTTGTGAAGGTCGGGCAGGATATCAGATAGCAAATAAAGACTGGTAAATTTATTTATAGGTGTTTTACAAGGGGTCCTGAGTTGTCTTAAATATTAGTAACATTTTTATTATGCTCATAACTGTAAGTGGTTTCATGCCAATCTTGCTAGGACCAGATACTATATCAAAGAAATATAAAATATGAAAGACACCATAATTCCATGATCCCTGGGAAAGTAAGAGCCTCAAGTAACTGGTGACCCCAATCTTTGATTCTATAAAATTATAAAATAAATGTGTATTTATTGGCTTGAAAATGCATTAATAATAAATTAAGCTAAAACAGTATAATGCACACAGAATGTACATGTATATTATAGATATAGATATATGCATATATGGTATGTTTCTAATTTTGTACTACACATTTTATATGCAGAGGTTTGTAGGAAGGAAGGTCAGGAATAATATATCAAAGTGCTAATGACTGTAATCAATGGATAGCAAAATTTTTAGCTGCTCTTAATTTGATCTTTTTTTATCTCTATTTTTTCTGAAATAATCATGAATAACTAGAGTAATGAAAAACGAAGATTAAAAAACCTCATACATAATGTTACCAGGGAAAACATTAATAGATAAGACCTGAAGTCAAAATTAAAACTATTCTGCCTAGTGCAAGTGAAAGAAGCACCTTCTGATGTGAACATCGCTAAGAGAAACACACCTTTAGCTGTCAATTAACAGGAAGCAATGTGCTGAACCCCAGAAGGCTGTCCCCTCTTTGGAGCACACTCTGTGAGGCATGGTTCAGCCCCATTTACATAGCGGTTAATCATTAAGCCAGTCCGTTCTTCATTAAGAAGCCAATGAAGTCAGGCCCACAGTTGTTCTAGAAATATGGCTTGCTGAAAATCTGAGTTATTCCAAAAAGGAACCAAACTATAGGCACTTGAATAGCCTATGAGTGCTCGAGAAAGGGGGAAAGTGGTGTGAACACTTGGCAAAGAAAGCTCAGCAATTTTCTTTTTAATTATTGAGATAAGAAAGTGAGTTTGGTTTCATTTAGCTGTTCAAATAAAAATCTATTTAAATATTTAAACAGAAAAGCCTTCTGGTCTACCAGCCTGCCCTCCTGTAACAGCTATGGCCTTTCCACAGAGCTAAATTTTATAGTGGATTTGGTTTGGAAAACTTCTATTTTATGGGTTAGAAATTGATTTCAAGAGCCTTCAGCAGACTAAAACACACACAATTGTGTATTTGCTTTGGGGGTAAGTCCACACTCCCTTGAAGTACAAACTAAATCTCCTGCTGGTAAACACTAGGATGTTTGGCGTTTGAATTGCTTCTCTTTTAGAGATGTGGTCCTGATAATCTCTTTCACAAACCATTAAGGAACCAAACCCTCCCCAAAAGCCTCACCCTGACTTCCCAGACATCATGCTGTGCTGTCTTCCTCCTTTCTACTGGCGCAAATTAAATTCAATAACATCAAAGCAATAAATATCTGTATGTGCCTACTTGCTGTCCCCAGTGAAAATTTACCCTCCCAGATAAGCCGCCATTGTCAAACAAATCTTGCTGCTCTCTTCTATAACCAAGCCCATTCCAGAATTTAAAGATTTGACTTAAATTTTATACCCTTCAAGAAGCAAACCCATAAGAAGGGGGAGGGGAGCCTGTCACAGCATGGAAACCATCAGCCTTTTTATGTTTCCAGGGTTTAACTTTGTCTGGAATACCCAGCCCATTTTGTCATCCAGCAAATTCTTTTGACCCATATCTCTGTCTCCCCTAAAAATGTAAGTTTCAAAATCATTCTCTGATCATTGTTCTGTGTTGCCTTACACGTACTTTGAGCAGAGCTTTAACATTGTATCTCAATTTTTTGTTTACATGTCTGCCTTTCCCTTTAGACTGCGAGTTCCCAAGGAAACAGACTGTCTCTCATCATGATATTCCCAGTACCTACTGTTCAATAAATAAATACTGAATGAATGAATAAATGAGTATAAGAACCCCACAGAACCCAATTTGCTTGTATACTTTTACAAGTACAATAGGGAGATGAACAGATCCAAAAAGACAGTTTGAGAGCTTTACCTTGACTCATTTTACAGTGATAAAAGAGAATTAAACAAGTACTATATTAATTAATACTTAACAGAATGGCATTTATTAATACTTCTGTGGAGGGTAGTGTGAAAGTAGCAATTTTCACTTCAGGGTTTCTCATGGGGAAAATCGGCTTTTCAAGAAAAAAAAGTCGATTTTCCTAGCAGTTCAAATTTCCTTTCACCAAATTCAGTTAAACCAACACAGCCAGCCCAGAACTGTTTCACATTTTGTCACCCCAATGAATGTGATTTTTTTTTCTCTGCTAGGTTGGTGTGAACTTTCCCACATTTCTTTCTTCATCTGTGTGCCATAAAAGGCTGAGGGGGAGGGGGGGAAACCCAGATATCAATGCAGATTCAACAGTAAGAGACCCTGTACATTTTTATGTTCCCAATTAATTTAGCCTTTCATTTTCTTTAATCGTATCTCTTGCTTGAGAAACTTGTACCTGCATAATCATGAATTGTACATTTCCCCTAAATGCTTCCCTGTTATTATTCTTAAACAACCCACTCATAAATTTCTTTGTTGGTTAAGTTCAATGTTGTCTACCTCCTGCTAGCCAACAAGCAAGTTGAGAAAGATAAAGTCACTCTTTCAAGTCCATTTTAGCACAAAATGCATTCCACAAGCTGGCACAAAGCCATCTACAAACCAAGGGAAGCTCCCAGGCTGATAACTGTGCAAAGATCCATGCTGTCAATAATCCATTACTTGATTTGTTTACCTGTGAAGTCATGGTTTGGTGTATGGTAATGCAAAGCGAAAGGTATTCTCCTCACAATTCAGTTAGGGCCGGGGAGGGGGTGGGAGGGGGGGAAGGTTAATCTCTATCACCTGAGTATTTGGATGAACATTGGTCATCCTGAACAATACAAGTAGAAATGTCAAATTTCATGTCTTCGCAACAGCTAACGTCCGTCCTTTAGAGGCAAAACAGTATGCTTGCCTGTACTGTTTTCAACTTACAGGTTTGTTTAACCGGGTAATCTCTAAAAGTCTATGGCTAATTTCATGGCTCAGGCAGTTGGTACATCCAGTTTTGTTAAATTTAGCAAAATGATCATTTATGTTTGTGTGTACTCTAATTCCCAAGGTTCAGAGTTAATGTTAAATATCCTCTGGACATGTGCTAAGATGTCCTAATGAAGTGTTTCCCAAAATCAATCTTTTGGCGTGCTGATCAGAGAGCAATGGGATTTGACATATGACTTTATCTGTGATAGACACAAGACAAAGCCTTTGATAGTGTCGAAACAGAAAAGATTGTTGAATATGAAATGTCTTTTATGTCCTAAGCTACAATACATGCATAACAGATTAGCTTTTACTCTGCAGACATGGGTGAATACACCCCCACGTGTGCATCTGTGACAACAAAATAGATGGCAGCATTCCAATTTAGGATTATTATATAAAGTTGGGGTTTTTTCCAAAGCTGTGTGGGACTGTAAATGGAATAAAAATTCTGACATGAAGAAGAAATCCAAATAGCCTATGCTCTGAATTTAGAAACACAAAAAACAGATGTGCTAAAACATTAAATATGATGGACAGGATAACATTAATCATACTTATTTCCCCCTTGGAAAATTTCTTTGCAAGTCAGATTTACCCAAGGAGAGTCCAGTCCCTGTTGTGTTATTAAAAATTCGGAAGGCTTATATAGAGAAAGGCCATGTAACAGAATATTCAGTGGAAATATTTGGTAGGTGGCAATATTTGAGATTTAAACTAATACTAAGATATGAAACACTTTGATATATCATAAATTGAATATATGGTTTATCAAATTAGCAAAATGTTTACTTTTAATAATGCTTGAAGCTAATACTGCAGCTACTGTACTTATGAATAATTTAAATTTGAATTTACATATTTAATCATTTCGGTCTAAAAAACACTAGTGAAATGCAATGTTAGGTTGACTGTTTCTCTGATTTCCATGTAAATTACCAGTGTTAGTAAATTTGCTTCTCACTTAATACAATGGAGAATTTAATTACTGAATATTTCTATGTTTTTGTATGAATCTTATAAGCTTTTCTGGAGAAAAAACTGTGTACAAATATAGTATCTAATTCCTTTGACATTCTGGAGTAGTGGTTATTTTTTTAAATCTAATAAAATACATTGATTACATATATAAACAAAAATAAAGCCTCTCGTCTAACTATATTATTTCAAGTGCTTATTTTCTTTTTTTTATTGTTTATAACATTGTGTTAGAAGCCAAATACATTTTCCTTTGCATTTTGCTCAGTGCATTTGGCATGTTTGTTTCAGCTAACATCCCATTTAATTTAGTTAAGATTCCTGTTCTCAAAGGAAATGGGCCAGAGGGGAGGTGGGAAGGGAATAACAGAACTATCCTTAGGATTGTTGAACTTGAGGTGACAAAACAACAGATGGTCAATTATCTTTATAAGCCTGAACCTGAGAAAGAGGAGAAAACCTATGCTCCAAAGAAGGCAAGCCCAGAGGTCATCAACAAGTCCTGCTCTCTGTGCAAAGGGGGAAAATCCTCACAGATATCGAGGTAAGCCAAAGACCACACTGCATCAGAATTTTATGACATATGGGCCACATCCTGTCACCACATTTCTCAATCTTTACAAGAGCCACCAAGTGATTTCTGGTCAAGATGGTGGAATAGGTAAACACTGTCCTTACCTCCTCTCAGGACCACATCAAAATTACAACTAAACTACAGAACAACCATTACTGAGAATCACCTAAAGTCTAGCTGAACTGAAGTTCTACAACTAAGTACATACAGAAGAAGCCAACTCGAGACTGGTAGGAGGGTCAGAGATACAGAACAGGCTGGTCCCACACCCAAGTGTGACCATTAAACATCAGAGGGGGGTCGCCGAGTGGCTTAGTTGGTTAAGAGCTCACTCAAGAGTGCAAGCTCTGAGCAACAGCGGTTCGATTCCCGGCCTGATGGCTAAGCTAAAAACAAAACAAAAAATCAGAAGGATATTTCAGCTGGGGAGGTACCCACCCACACCAGGAGCAAGAGGTCCCAGCCCCACACCAGGCTTCCCAGCCCGGGCTTCCAGGGAGAGAAATCTCCATAATTTCTGGCTGTGAAAACTAAGTGGAGATTGTGGCTGAGTGAGATGGAGGGCAGCTGGAGTCCAAAGTGTTCCTTTTAAAGGGCCCACAGACAGACTTACTCACTGATGGACTCACTCACTTTGAGCTCTAGCACTGGGACAGCAGCTTGAAAGGTACCAGGGACATACAGGGAGGAACTGAGTTATCTGACTTTAAGGCAAGGGTTGAGTTGAAACTTTATTCCAGATAGAACTGCTGGCAGAATCTATTGTTTCCTCATTAACCCTTCCCCACCTCCCAGCATGCAGATGTGGCAGCCACCATATCTGAGACTCCATCAACCTAACACCATTTGCCCTGCCTTAGTCATTCCCTGACACCATGTCCCACCCAACTTGCAGCTTTTCCATAAAAATGGCCTGTCTTGGCTCATGCTGGAGACTTTCCTAAAATCTCTCAAATGTTCACAAAACCCAAATAGGCAGCATGTTCCATACATTTAGCATGTTCCATACCTCTGGCTGAGCAGCCCTAAGACCAGCACTAGTGGCAGCCAGCCTGCTGGTGGCTTGGCATCTCAAGGTATCTCCAACTCAGCACAGGTGGTGGCTATCTGCAGATTGCTTTATGGCTCACACCAGCTGGCCCTGGGCAAGGCACAGACTTTGGCTAAACTTGGCCTATGGCAGGGCCACCCTAAGAGGCCCTAGGGCTGGCACACTTAGAAGCCAGCTTCAGACCAGGCCAAATAAGCACCCAGCTGCCTCCCAGGATGACACACCAAAAGGGCAGACTGGGAAGGCCCAGAGTCCTGCTAAAGCAAATCCTGTTCCATAGGGTCAGCCCCTGCACAACAGTTCCTCCACTGTAGTGACAGCCAGTCCTCACAAACTTCTGCCCCAGAATCAATCACTTCCACTGATGTGCAAACAGCAACCAAGGCTCAACTACAACAGGAGAGAATACACATCCCACACAAAGGACACAACTGGACTGCCCAGCTCAGGTGACATGAAAGACTGCTACGGAGCCCCACAGCACACCTACTACATAAGAAAATGCTACTAAGACCAGAGGCATAACAGCCCAACCAGATACATAGAAACAAACACAGAGAGGCAGCCAAAATGAGGATACAAAGAAATATTTTCCAAATAAAAGAACAGAACAAAGCTCCAGAAAAAGAACTAAACAAATGGAGAAAAGCAATCTACCGGATGAAGAATTCAAAACACTGGTTATAGGGATGCTCAGTGATCTCAGGGAGAGCTTCAACAAAGAGATAAAAAACATAAAAATGGAGATAGAAAACATAAAAAAGCAGCAGTCAGAAATGAAGAATACAATAACTGAAATAAAAAATACAATAAAGGGAATCAACAGTAGATTAGATAAAGCAGAAAACTGAATCAGCAATTTAGAAGATAAAGTAGCAGAAAAAACCCAATCAGAACAACAAAAAGAAAAAAGAATCCAAAACAATGAGGATAGTTTAAGGGGCCTCTGGGACCATATCAAGTGTACCAACATTCACATAATAGGGGAACCAGGAGAGAGACAGCAAGGAATTGAAAACCTATTTGAAGAAATAATGACTGAAAATTTCTCTGACCTGGCAAAGGCAATAGACATACAAGCCCAGGAAGTGCAGAGTCTCAAACAAGATGAACCCAAAGAAGCCTATACCAAGACACATCATAATTAAAATGCCAAAGCTAGGGGCCGGCCCAGTGGCTCAGTTCATTAAGAGCTCGCTCAAGAGTGTGAGCTCTGAGCAACAGGGTCACTGGTTCAATTCCTGGCCCAAGCTGAGCTGCCAACAGCTACCAACAAGTGGCAGGATGGCTCAGCTAAAAAAAAAATAAAATAAAAGTAAAATGCCAAAGCTTAAAGACAAAGAGAGGATCTGAAAAGCAGCAATAGAAAAGCAGTTAGTTCCCTACAAGGGAGCTCCCATAAGACTGTCAGCTAATTTCTCAACAGAAACTTTCCAGGCCAGAAGGATTGGCAGGAAATATGCAAAGTGATGAAAAGTGAGGATTTACAACCAAGATTACTCTACCCTGCAAAGCTATCACTTAGAATCAAAGGACAGATAACGAGCTTCCCAGACAAGTAAAAGCTAAAGGAGTTCATCACCACCAAACCAATGCTACAAGGAATGTTAGAGGGACTTCTTTAAGACCAAATAAAAAAATACAAATACAAATAAAAAGGCAATAACTACATATTTATCAACAATTACTTTCAATGTAAATGGATTAAATGCTCCAATCAAAAGACATAGGAGGGCTGAATGAATAAGAAAATAAGGCTCTTACATATGCTTCCTACAAAAGACTCACTTCAGATAGAAAGACACACACACACACACAGACTCTAAGTAAATGGATGGAAAGGGATATTTTATGAAAATGGAAAAGAATATAAAAAACAAAACTGGGGTACTTATACCAGACAAAATAGACTTTAAACAAAGGCTATAACTAGAAACAAAGAAGAACCCTGTAATCCCACTTCTGGATATTTATCTAAAGAAACTCAAAACGCTACTTTGAAGGGACGTTTGCATCTATATGTTCATTGCTGCATTGTTTACAATGACCGAGATGTGGAGGCAGCCTGGGTGTCTTTGATAGATGAATAGATAAAGAGTATGTGGTACATATATACAATGGAATATTGCTCAGCCATGAAAGGAAATGAGTTCTTGCCATCTGCAGTGGTGTGGATGGACCTAGAGGGACCAAGTAGAGTATGTCAGAGAGAGAAAGACAGATGCACTATGATTTCCCTTATGTGTGGAATCTAAAGAACAAGCAAAATAAAACAGAAACAAACTCAAAGATTCAGAAAACATTTTGATGGTTGCCAGGTGGGAGCAGGGTTGGTGGTGGAAAAGGGGAAGATATTAAGAAGCACAAAATTGATTGTTACACAGTAATCATAGGGATGTAGTGTATAGCATAAGGAATATAGTCATTAATATTGTAATAACTATGGCGTCAGATGGGTACTAGATTTATTGGGATGATAGATGGGAGGGGATTGGAGGACAGGGTGGAAAAGGTAAACGGATAAAGAAGTACAAACTGGTAGTTATGAAATAGTCATGGGGATGTAGAGTAAAGTACAGGGAATATAGTCAATAATATGATAATAACTATGTATAGTGCCAGGTGAATACCAGACTAGTCAGGGGGATCATTTCTTAAAATTGTATAAATGTCTAACCACTGTGCTGTACACCTGAAATTAACAAAAAATAACATTGAATGTCAACTGTAATTGAAACATTTTTAAATGGGGTAAAAGGTGAAAGAGAATAAGAGGTCCAAATCTCCAGGTATAAAACAAATAAGTCATGGGAATGTAACATACAGCATGGGGAATATAGTCAACATTGTGATAGTGTGGTACAGTGTCAGGTGGTTGCTGGACTTATGGTGATCACTTCTTAAGGTACATAAATATTGAATAATTATGATGTACACCTGAAACTAACATAATATAGTATGATAGCTATATTCTAATAAAAATCTTTAAAAATAAATGCCACCGAAACATTCATGGTTTGTTCATTTATTCATTCAACACATACATTCTGAGCATAAAGAATGTTCAAGGCCAGCCCATGGCTGCTCCTTGAGGCCCTCATTAGGTCAACAGTCAGCACATGCTTAGATTCCTCCACCATCCAAATAGCACAGGTTTCTCAAAGTGTCAACATCAGACAAGAAAATCCCACAGAAACCAGTTAGAATTATAAGACAAAGTTGAAGCTCTATAATTTGAATTTCTTATCAGATATGCTGCTGCCTAATTCTCTTTAGACTGGCAATTTAAGCTTCATTAGGGTAACCTTCCCTTGATGTCTTTCAAAATCTAAGATCAGGGCTTTTATTTTATGACTAATTACACAAATATACACACATCTCCTTAAAATGTGTACAAAGTTATTCTCTTGACCCAGATAAGTTTAAAATCTGTTGTTCTTAAATTCCCCTGTGATGCATTGGAAATGCTGAAATCAGTGTCCTTATGAGTAGTGAAAAGTGACGGTGGGCAAGAGCAGATGCAGGTGATAACATTCAGAATGATAGAGGGCCTCATTCATTTGTTCATTCAGTAAACACCTTCGTTTTCTTATCCTGTGCCTGATTCTGTGTTATGTACTGGGGCTATACATAGAGACATAACTACAGGGGGAAAAAAGTCACAAGTTAAATTCCTGCCTCAAGCTGCTCATGCTCTCTTAGAGCAGGCAGACATGTAAACACTTAACATGGGACAAAATGGGGATATAAGAGACATGTGAACAGAATACTGCAAAACCGAAACATCACAAAAGTAGTCTAGAAGCAGAAGAAAAGGAGTCAGAGAGTTTCACAAAGTAGGTGACAACTGAGGCAAATCTTGTCAGGGAGCTTTCTGGGTGAACAAGAATGGAAAGGACGTTCAAATAATGAGCTAGCACAATGAATGCATCTGGAGAACAAGATGGGTTAGAATAAAGATGTGACAGGAGATCAGGCTCAGAAGGTAAGAAGAGGTCAGATCACAAAGAGCTTTGAATTCATTTACTAAAGATAAATTTGAGTTTTAGTCTGTGGAATCACATGATCAATTTCGGTATGGAGCTAGAGTATAAAGTCAGGAGTCTTTGATTTGGGAGTTGAATTTAAAAGTGGAATACACTACATAGATAGGGCTTGCTAGTCAGAAGAGAAGCTGAGAAACGAATCCCTCTGAGCACCATCATTTAGGAAGCAGAGAGAGAAGTGAGTCCACAGAGGAGTTTTTAAATGAGCAGCCAGAGGAAAGCCAAAAAATGAGGAAGAAGACACAAAAGAGTTTGAGAAGGCCATCTGTAACTGTGCAGCAGAGAGGTCAAGTAAGGCAGAGAATAAGAGCTCAATGGATTCAGCAAACAGATGGTCCCTGGTAGAATGAGAGGGAAGTGAGATTGCAGGAGGCTTAGGGATAAATGGGAGATGAGGACATGAAGACAATCTAGCCATGCTTCATGAAGAACCTAAAGCTAGAGGGGTACAGAGGGTCCTGAGGTTTGTTTTAAGGTTCACGGAACTTAAGCACAGCATTAGAAGAGAGGAAAAGGTTCAAAATACAGGAGGCTTATAAAAGATGACTGCAGGGCGGGACTGGCCAAGGCAGTGAGAGCACACGGGATGCACAATGCCCGTAGAGAATCTAATCTTGGACTCAGAGAAAAAGGGTAGAAGAGAAATATGGGTGTGGATGAAGACTATTCTGAAAAATCAGTGGTAGAAGTTAAGAATGTTCACACATCCTAGCTCTGGTGAGGAGAAAGGTCTAGTACAGGAGGCGTGAGGAAAGTCTAAAAAGTTGGGACAGCTTGGTATAGAGAGCAGGAAAGGGAGGTGAACACAGGCACCTAGAGGGATCACTTGGTGGTTTGTGGGTCTGCTAGGATTGGAGATTCTAATTTTTTATAATGACATCTATCTACAATGTTCTGGGTTTCTATTGAGGTTCAGCAGCCCAAGAATAAAATCACAGAAGACTCTCTGTTGTGTTGGTCCAAGATTGGACACTGCATGGCAGATGGGCAAGAGAGTTGAAGGTGCTGGCCAGAAAAGTTTTCAAAATGCAGGTATGGGGTGACTGGTTAGCTCAGTTGGTTAGACTGTGGTGCTGATAACACCAAGGTTGCCAGTTTGATCCCCACGTGGGCCACTGTGCGCTGCACCCCCCTTAAAAGAGTCAACTATGCCATTGTAGCATGAAAGCAACGTGTAACAAATGACCATGGCTGTTCCCCAATAAAAAAAATTTTTCTTTAAATGCAGGTGGACAAGAGAAGAAAATTAATCCAGCAGAGGTGGGTTACTCAGAAGACAAAGGGAAGTGTCAAGGAACTAGAATCCTTCACAAATTCAAGAACTGAAGATGATGGAACTTAGAAAGTAAGACAGCTGAAAGGACAGAAGGCAGTGGTACCAGAGCAGTGGAGTTTCTAGTGGTGACCAGATCCAAGGTATTAACATGAGAGCAGGTTGCAGAAGCAGAGCGGTACAGACAATAGAATTTTTTTAAAATACTTATTATTTTATTGATGTGTAATTGACACATCACATTATATTAGTTTCAGGTGTACAACATAATGATTCAATATTTGTATATGTTGAAAAATGATCACCACAGTAAGTCTAATTAACATCTGTTACCATACCTAGTAACACATTTTTTTTCTTGTGATGAGGATTTTTAAGATTTGTCTTAGCAACTTACATATATGCAATGCAGTATTAGTAATTGTAGTTATCAAGCAGTACATTACATACCCATGACTTTTTTTATTTATAACCGGAAGTCTGTGCTGTTTGACCCCTTCAACACTGTCACTCCCCCACCACTGCCTTTTTTGTTTTAAGAGTCCACATAAAGTGACATCATATGGTATTTGTCTTTATCAGACAATGGAATAGAGATCAAGGAACTCCAGGTTAGTTTCCTGATTGTAAGTTTCCCAGGACTTTATTATAGGCCAGGCAGAACAACCCTTTGAGGGAGGAACTACTGTTAACGATCATCCTCATTTTACAGATAAGGAAACTGAGATACAGAAAGGTTAAGCAGCTTGCCACATCGCACAGCTATTCTGACAGGAGCAGGAATTCAAACCCAGGCCATGTGGCTCCAGTCCTTATTCCCAACATTATCCTATACTGTATCCCCTAGAATGAGAACAGTTGCCTCTGTGAGCCATAGGTGGTGTGTGGCTCAAATTAGGAGATTTTTTTCTATAGAAAGAGTGGAAGATGAATGGTTATCTAAAATGCCAAAATGTTCCCCCTAATATCAGCAGCATCAATTACTGCATTTATTGAGCTTCCACTATGTGCCAGTTTGTGCTATTTTAAAACAATTGATCCTTGCCCAGCAGCTGAAGAGGATTTTATTTCTTCCATTTTCTTTCCCTGAAATTTGCACAGAAGGTTTTTGTTATAAAAACAAAACTAAAATAATACCTTTGTATTCATCCTGGTGGGTAGTAGAGTCTTAAGTTAATGGGTTCTATAAAAATCCACAGGTTAGCAGCCAAATATATTCATCTGAGAAATAACAATTCACAGTAGAATCAAATGGTGCTGCATGCAGAGGAATAACCAGCTGGATGGCAATCGTTGACATCACAGCCTACCTGTGAAAAAACTGAGAAGTCCACCTGACATGGGTCACCGTGGCTAGCCTAGAACTACTCACATTGCAGTATCTTAGAACATCCTAAGGAAAACATCTAAAGAAGTCAGACTCGTTTTCTTAAACCAAATTCAAAACACCTTTTAGACAAATATTCAACGACATCATGCAGCCTTTATCCAACCACTTTTCAACATTTACTAATAATTATACCAAGAATTGTGGCTTAAATGGCAACATTGCACAAATTTTCTAGGACCCAAGTTACTGGTGGAAGTAGGAATGTCAATATAATGTCATGACATATTTTATTCTATATTTGTGGCAATAAATTTCAGAATGAACTATGACATACCCCATTTTTTCTGTGTGAATGGAGGATTGGGGTTACCTGTGTTTCAATTTTAGAGCCTTTTAACAAGTTACAATTTTATTAGTCCTCCCAAAATATCTTTATAGGAAATATGCTGTTTCTTCACACCCTCCATTAAGGAATAGACTTAACAAAATTTACCAGGTTTTCAATTTTTTTTTTTTTTTTTTTTTTTTTTTAGCTGAGCCATCCTGCCGCCTGTTGGCAGCTCAGCGGCTGCTCAGCTTGGGCCAGGAATTGAACCACTGTTGCTCAGAACTGAAACTCTTGAGTGAGCTCTTAACCAACTGAGCCACTCGGCCGGCCCTCAGATTTTCACTATTGTTGTCATTGTTTTTACGTTGGGACTTGTCAGAATTTGTAGATGGTCACTATGAACACATAAGAGGAGCATAAACCAGGTGTCACTATTCACCAATGTGCAGTCTTTACTTTTTAAAGCATTTCAGATTACCTTGCTTCATTTCCTTTTCCCCATCCAAGCCATGCCAATCCACTCCCAACTGCTTACCAAGCTATTTTCCTAAACAAAGCACTTTCCTCCAACTGAAGAACTCAAGATCTGGCAATTAGCTACAGAGCTAAAATAATTCAGGATCTTACAGCCAGGAACTCAACTCCTCTTTTGGATGGAAGTCTCTGTTTAGAACATTTTTATTACGGAACTCCTTTGTTTTATTTTAGAATATATTGTAGGAGTGTGTTTTATAGAACTCTTTTGAATTATGAATTTTAAAAATGAAAAAAAAAAAGAAATGACAGAAGCAAGCTGGCATGTCAGGGTAGGTGAATGTTGGGAAGTACATGTAAGGAAAAGCAAACCATCTACTTACACAATTTCCATGTGCCCCGGGACCTCATACAGTGCCCTTACCCATCACTTATGGGTATACAAGGTGTCCTAGCAGTGGTAATATGAGCAGTTTGGTGGCTCAAAATTCCCTACAGTATCTCATCCTGCCCCATCCCCCACCCTGTCTTCAGAAGCACACACACACACACATCTCCCCACGTTGTTCTCCCCAGGGCTCTTTGGGGATCTGCTCAGTAGTGCCTTCAACTCCTATGTTAGAGCAGGTTGGTGTCTGTGGTTCCAGAGTCACTCAGCTCTGTGCTGCCCACAGTGCACCATGCTGTGTCACTAGCTCTGAAATACACTGCTGAGATCTCACTTAAGCCACAGCCCACAGGACTGTCCCACACCCGCCCACTGGCGCTGTCCTTGGCTGTGCCAAACCACCCCCTCAACGTGAGCCAGCACTGCATCTTCTGTTCCTTGCATCCCTGCTTCTGCCCAGTGCTCAGCTTCTCCTAAAGTTCTGGCACATGTCCTTCTTCTCGGCGTTGCCCACTTGTGTAGGAGTCCCTAAGCAAAGCTGTGTTTCCCAGGCAACTATGGACCTTTTAGGGTTTCATGCTCAAAACTGTCTCCTCTTCTGGAGGGCATGTGTGCCGCCAGAATGACCCATCCCTCTGTCATTTCTTCAGGGATGCTGTAGATTAGGGATACATGCCAGCGACCAAGTGCAGCTACCACCTGACTGTGCACATAAAGTTTTATTGAAATACAGTTGCACAAATTCATTTTCATATTGTCCCCAGTTCTTTTCCACTACAATGCCAAAATGGAATAGTTTGAAACACAGAGACCTGATAGCCCACAAAGCCTAAAATATGTACTTATGAACCTTTAGAGTCAAAGTTTGTTACCCCCTGCCCAAGATGAAAAACCAGAACAGCATTATTCTTCAGTTGAGCCAGCATAATTTGAGGAGCCCCTCCTTTGTGCACCCTGGTCAGTGAGCCTGTCTGCCAAAATAACAAGCTAAAAGAATCAAAGAACAAAACAGTATTCCAGTGCATGCCTGGGACACTGCAGACCACTCTGATCATGAAACCTAAATAGACAGAATGAAAACCTTCATGGGACTGGTAAACCCCAAAATTAGGATCCTGATGATCTCTGGGTGAAGGCAGAAGAATGTGTTCCGAGCGGGGTAGAAAAGATTTCTACTGTATGTTATAACAATGGTTTCTTAGGTTGAATGGTAAGTACATAGAAATTGGTTGCTTTGCGTGTGCTACATATCTTCCAGTCCCATCTCCCTCTAACCCTTCTCCAAGCCACAACAGGCCAACCAAGTGGACTGCATCAAAGGGCTCCTCTGCCTCTTGTGTTCTGCCTGGGTCTGGCAAATAAGGAGATTCAGCAGGACTCAGAGACAGGGAGGGAAGTTAGGGTGTTTATCCTCCCAACTCCCTGAAAACAGAAGGTGACCCTTGACTGAGCCAAAGCTCCTAGCAGGAGATCTCCACACAGCCCTCGCTATCCACTGAAACTGCTCCCTCCCCTAATTCCTTGCATTAGTTATCTATTGCTGCATAACAAGTGGCCCCAAACTCAGCAGCTTAATACAACATTAGCTATCTCACAGTTTCTGAATGCCTCCATCTCAAGGTCCCGCACAAGGCTATAATCAAGGTGTCCACTGAAATTGTGGTTTCATCTGAAGGCTCAACTGAGGGAGGGTCCACTTCCAACTCATTCCTATGGCATCACAGGTTGCTGGCCTAAGGTGTCTCTCCGCTTCTTGTCATGAGGGCCTCTCCACAGCAGCTCAAACCCTGGCAGCTGACTTCCCTCAGAGCAAGAGAGTGACAAAACAAGCAAAAGAGATGCCATAGTCTTTCTGTAACCTAATGTCAGAAGTGACATCCCATTACTTTCAATATGTTCTTTTTATTATAAGCGAAGGACTAGATTCAGTCCAGATTCAAGAGGAAAAGAATACACAAGGGCATGAATATCATACTTATTTGAGAGGTGGACATTGGAGGGGACCACCTTAGAGGCTGTTTATCATACCCCTCCAGGCCTACAGGCAATAACCAGCTGTTACTAGCCCTAGGGTTATTAACACAACCATCCAGGTTTCCCTAAACCCTGGTAAATAGTCCCTTATTAAGCTCTCCTCAAATTATCTCTTTTTTCTAGGACCCTCATTTATACGTTATAATTAAAATTGTTTTGTATGTCTAAAATATTTCTACTAAAAATATTTTTAAATATAAAAGCTGTGCAGGAACATGATCATGATCATAACATGTGAGTAAAATAAACATGTACTGGGCCGGCCGAGTGGTGCGATGGTTAAGAACTGGCTTGGGATGCCAGAGGGCCCCGGTTTGGATCCCACATATGAGGGCCAGTTACACTGCCCTCTACAGCTAAGATGCTGAACAACAGCTCAACCTAGAGCTGGGCTGCCGTGAGTCGCTGGCGACTGCATAGGCTGCAGCCCCTGCTGCAGTGGGTTGCCATGGGCTACTGTGTATAGCCAGCAGCCAGCGTGAGTGGCCAGCAGCCACAGTGAGCAGCGACTGATCTGCCTCGCCCAGGAAGAGCACAATAATGGTGCCAACTTGGGCCAGTGAAGCAACGTCCTCCACAACTAGACTGAAGAACAAAAGGACAGCAACTTGTCTGTTCCCCTTCCCCCAATTCCCCAGCACTGTTCCCAACCCCCCAATTCCCCAATAAAAAATCTTTTAAAACAAAACAAAAAAAACAAACAAACATGTACTTGTTTACCAAAGCTTTGCTACAAAACCTTATTTAAAAATGGGAATAATGAATTTGGAGGTAAATGAAATAAAAAATGAATGAATAAAATGCAGTGGCTTTCTTAAATATCATAATCAAAGAATGGTGCTGCCTAAAAATATAAATGAATTTAAGAAGGCTTTACATCAGTCATAATGTTCAATCAGTTTTTGTTTCTGAAATTTCCCAGTATTTTGGATAGATTCTTTAGTCTTTTGAAATGACATTCAGTTGACCTCCCACAAAAGTTCCGTAATTCCACTATTAGAACACAAGATTAGCTATTTGGGGGGCTACCGGTTTACTGTTTTGGATACATTTCTAGGTCCTTCATCTTGTACTAAACCAGTTTTGTAAAGCAGGGTCAGGGTTCTCTAACCTTTCAATGTAATAGTCTATTCAAAATCCTAATTTCATGTGAAATCACTTCAAAAAATCCATTAACATTCATAATAAGGTACAAGCAGAAAGCAGCTGCGAATTAAGCTTGGAAATGAGGGAATCAAAGGTTAATGTTCAGAAGGTTTGGGGGCCACAGAACAATATTTGAAAGACTCAGGACTGAGACGTCATTCTACCAAACAGCTCAGTGTAAAAGACAATATAAAAACAACCTGAGCAAGGCTTTGAATGAGCAAGAAAATGGGGCACACAGGCCAAAAAAAGGAAGAACGAATGAAGTTCAAATCGAGCTTTTCAATTATAAGTAATTCTAATCCTTCCTTGGTCTTTACATGAGAAACAGAATTTGTTCAGATAGAACAGGAAAAAATAAGAAAAAATAAATAAAATGGGGAACTAAAAAGAAAGTTAACCTAAAAGCAATAATGAAAATTAATCATAACATCTGGAAAACTTTATACAACCTTTAGCAGAGTAGAGACATAAATTCCACTGAGCCTAATTATTGTGTTTTCAACTTTGACTTTATATGAAGTATGAATCTAGAGAGTAAAACAAATGTTTACCTTTAATGAAATGACTTTTGGTAATAATACATTTCTGTCTCAATGACAAGTTAAAAAAATTTTTTCCATTACCAACATTTTTGCTAGTACTCAACATTTTCATTAATCACTATCATACCTACTAATCTGAAGTTTAGTGTTCATGCTAAAATAATTTACATTTTTATTAAAATGCTTGCTTTCTTAGAGAATTATTTTTATCCCAGTATTATCTATTATGCTCTGAAAAAGACATGGGAAGCAAGACTTTATATGTTAGCTCAATATTGAGGATCCCAGGGTTCCTTCCTTTCCCTCCTTCTCTCCTCCACCCAAGTATAATTCCCCAAGCCAGAGTCGAGGCAACCCATTTCTGGAATGTCTATCCATTCAATTAGAGATACAGACACAATAACCAAAGAATAAATCTAAAATTGATGGCAGATTTTATCCTCAGTCATTGGATGAGTTATAAATTTCCTAGTTGTCTACTGAGCCTTAAGAAAAAAAAAGTGGCCAATCACTTCGGAAAAATATTGATGTTTATGAAATAATGCCCTTTGAAGCTTTGAGGAGAAAAGTACATTTTTAAATCAAGAAAATTTTTCAGAATGAGTATAATTTTATAACTTGGGGACTGACATTTAAACTTAATAATTGCTTTCACATAAAAATTAATCTATGACATTAAAGTCCAAGTATATACTTCAATTAACTTGATTTGCCCATCACAATTATCTGAAAAAGTTTTATTTTACAGCAAATTCTTCCAAATCTTATGAGCAACCATCTCAAAATATAGTAAATGTCTGTGGCCATTTAAGTAAAATTCCCTTAGGAAGCTCACACATTGGCAATGATGCCTCACCACTCTATGCTTATTAGCAGGTTATAAGTGAGTAAATATCATCAATACTAATAAATCACCTCAGATCATTATGTTGAAATGGATGCAGTGATAATATTAATGTCATAGCTGTATCACTTACTCCATCTGTAATAACTTGTTTCATGTATGCCTCATTACTTTCTTTTCCCCAATTACTCATTGAAAGGGGGCATTATCTACTTTATGCTATGAAAAAAATAGGTCACAAAGAAATAAAAGTCAAAGACTTATAATAGGAACAAAAAACTCTCCTGTGAATGCAGTGTTAACTTTCACTTGATAAAAAAAAACTGCAGTATGATTTTTACCTGAAAAGAAACTTTGCCTTGAGTATAATACATTTGAATTATACAGAGCTTGTCTCTTAGAATTCAGAGTTCCTCATTACCTAGAGAGAGACAAATGAACTACTAGAATAATAAGATGATATATTTGAAAGGAAATGCTAGTACATTTGACTTAATCAAAAGATAATAAAATGGCATTATCAGATCTTTCAGACAAGAAATGACTTGTTTGAAATTAGATATCAAACACAAATTATGCAATGGAATTCCATTATAACTACATAATTTTAAAAAAATATCCACTCTTTCACTAAACAAATATTGGCTCAGCAAATATTTATTAAGCCCTACCACGTGCTAGACACTGTACCAGGCACTGGGAATTCGTAGATAAATAGGACATAGTCTCTGCCCTCATGATTCTTAGAGTCTACAAAGAAAAAGGTAAATGCTAGATTCTGCAAGCCTGAGAAATAA
>NW_017731440.1:554729-556057 GCF_001890085.2 Hipposideros armiger | reverse complement strand
AGAGGAACGTTTTGAGAGATGAAGTTGAATTGTGTCATAGATGCTACCATTTATTGAATAATTACAATGTGCCAAGCATGGTATTAAGTACTTTAAATACATTAGCTCAATTAACTTAATCCTCACAACAACCCTTTGAAGTAGATATTATTCCCAGTTTACATGTAAATAAACTGAGGCTCAGGAAATTCAAGTGAATTGACCAAAGCTATGTAAGTTAGTAATTCTGCTAGCCTAAACTTTCATTTTCCTTTACAACTTGAAGTAGTAGTTTTCAAACTGCGGTCTGTGGCAACCTCAAGCTGAGGAGGCAATGGAGATGACAAGCAGATGTACCTGGGCTCCCACCCCTGCTTCAAATTGCAGCAGCTCTACTGTTCCCTGTTTCCTAAATGAAGGGGATGCAGAGAGAACGTGGGAAGCCATGTAAGATTTCACCCGGAAAAAAAAAGTTTGGTGCTGAAAAGCTTGAAAACCTCTTCCTTAAAAGCAGATTTGTATCTTTTTTCACCCTCGAGAGTTGCTCCTGAACAATGGCTGACTGCTTAGACTACCATCTCTTTTCTCCCGTTCCAGTCTGACTCCCATATTAAAGGTAAGAATTCCTTCCTCAATATCCTACTGGTACCATCTAATTGCTCCTTTCCTAATTTGATTGCTCCTACTAAGAAAAGATGCTTTTAATTTATCCTAGAGCTTGACGGACTCAGTAGTGGCTGTCTGCATTTTATCTCCCCACTTAAGATGGAGGCCCAGAAGGAAACGTCTCTCCCTGCCAGCTCCAAAATCACCTGCTCATTACCTCTCCCAACTGACATCTGACGTCTTCATTTTATACCCCAGCCTCCTGCTAAATCTCTGTGGCTTATTAAAGAAGAGAAACTGTTTTTTCTCTCTAGACCATCCAAAATCACAATACATAGGTAACAACTTTAAAATGAAACCCCATGAAGAAGTCTACTAAAACCCTGATCGGTCTCTTCTCATCGACCCCAGACAGACAGGAGAGTCATTCTGGTAATTACTTATTAATATGCACATCAAGGAAATCTTTGTGCATCATAAGCTTTGTCAAAGAATTTCTGCAAGTGTATCAAAGAGCCACAATATGACATTGGGTAAAGATGCAAATTAATTTTAAGCCATGCGGAGCCATTAAGAATGAAAATGAATGTGCCATGCAGAATTAAGAGCAATTAAAACATGTATGGCTTTTTAATCTGTACAAACAATAACATTTTATCTTCATAAAGCAACTAGTCTTCATAATATTTAGATGCTCACATAAGAATTAGACAGAATACCTTAAGTTAAAGGAAAATAATTCC
>NW_017731440.1:551599-552804 GCF_001890085.2 Hipposideros armiger | reverse complement strand
ATGAGCATTCTACTCAGAAACACATATGTTGTATATAGCCTACATCCCTGGACTTTAATAATTTAAAATGTTTTTCATACTACATTCTCCAATTACTTTCAAATCCTGTAGTTAACAGTTTTGCACTAAATTTCATTTAAAGGTGACAAAAAAGTAGCTTGACTTTACTTCTGAACATGTAGACAGAAAAGCCATCTCTATTTTTTTAATTCCCTACTGAAAGTTTCAAAAAGTTCTCTGATTTTAATTTATTCTGGGTCTTTTAATTTTTTTAACCTAATATTAAAAAGTCACAGTAGCCTGCATGCCCCACGTGAAACCATACCCAGTATTTCCCACAAGCTCCCCTCATAAAAAGTTTCGATGTGTCTATTTAAGTAATAAACTAGCAAAGAGGTTAACTTAAAGAGCTAAAAATGAATCTTTCTTAAAAGAAAATTTGAACAAATATCACTCCACTGTACACATTACCTCTTTATCAAAATTATGTCAAGGACAGTTTTAAAAACCATCTTATATCTTCTCACAGAGCTGAGTTCAAGCCATTTGAACTGTAATGTATAATTCCACATCCTCTGCTGTGCTGCCATAATGTTCACTTCATCTCATGTCACATAATATGTTTTGGAAGAACAACAGTTTTCAGATATTTTCCCATCAAGTAAACAAATTAAAATAAACTGAATACAAGGGAGAACAAATGCAAATAACTTAAAAATTTGGGAGAGAACAATACATAAGTAATAAAATTTCAGTGCTCTCCTGAGCATTTACAGACCTGTCCTCAATCCTGTGTTTGTCTCAGCTACACTTAATAAAAATTACTTTATTAACAAAGATATAAACCTACACTACCCCACACAGACATTTCTCCCAAAGGAATCTTTGAAATGCAGGAAAGAAAAGTAAGACTATAAGTTAATATGACAGATGGCAGAGCTGTGATTAATGTCTGTGAAAACATCCATTCAATAGAAATATCTCTACAGCACCAAGCAGAAAATCTGACCAAATCATGGGTTTTTATGAAAAGTCCTTATTATTTGTACAACCTCAAAAACTGTTATCTAGTTGGAATTTAATGGTTCAGCCACACCTACTAGAGGTAAAATAAGAATAGATCCCCCTAAACAAAATATTTACACTGCAATGGGCTTCTTCTCTGAAATTGGCCTCTCTGAGCTGACAGCTCTATTTCTATTACA
>NW_017731440.1:545156-547159 GCF_001890085.2 Hipposideros armiger | reverse complement strand
GTCCTCAGATTTAAGCTGAACTGAAATCAAAGAATAATGTCCGTCACATATTTCTTTTTCTTGACTTGAATCATATTCTCAGAGATTCCATCTAAATATCTCCTTCAGGAAGTTCCAATCTCCTCACCATCTCTACATGTCCACACTGCTTTCTGAACTGCTGTAAGTAAACCTCAGTGATATCCTAATAATGCCTTTCTCTTCTTAGTCTAGAAAGTAGCACGTATCAAGGGGAGACAGAGTTGAAGACTATAATAAGGAAAGTAATAATGGCTTTTACACACAATATGGAATTAATCTGTAAATGTTGATTGGTTCTTGAGAAGGAGAGAGTGGATATAGAAAATAAATCAACTGAGAGAAGGGTTTCTCACCCTACATACATCTATTGCCACTACAAGACATCTGTATAACTTCGCATCTGATATCTATAATCTTAATTACATTTCCAGAAAATGAAATATTTAATCATTATCATATGTTCTGCCATTAAATATGCATCATAATATACATGAGAAGTTACATCACACGTCTAAATTTTCAATTAAAAAAAGAAATTCACAGTCTAGATTCTGGAAAATAAAATGGAAGACTTGTGCAATCAACCGGTTGATTTGTGGAAAATTCACCTACCTCAATTCTAATAATTTTGAGTAGTCTATTCACCTCTCTACCATTTATTTTGATTCTCCATAGCATCCATTTTCTGGCCCATTTCATGAAAAGGAAAGGTACCGTGCAACTGTCCTAGGCAATAGTTGGAGGCACTGTGAATGCAGGCCAGTGAATCCCTGTAGTTGCACCATCCATTTCTGCCTGGCTCATACCTCTTTGAAGCCCCTCTGGGNCAACTTGTCTGTTCCCCTTCCCCCAATTCCCCAGCGCTGTTCCCATCCCCTAATTCCCCAATAAAAATCTTTAAAAAATAAAAATAAAAAAAATAATCAGTATGGTTCTCAGAGAGCAAAACTGACCCCATTCAACCATTTAACCTAATTCCCTCCTATGCTTATTCATCCATTCAACACTGTGTATCAATCACTGCAAGGACAGGCATTTACTAAGCACTAGGCACACAGTGAGCAATGCAGACAAGGAAACAGGACACAGTGCTGTGAAGACACGTGGTGTAATCGAGATATCTAGATGGTGATAAGAAAGCATACAGAAGGCACACCAAATCCAGTCAGAATGCATTTATCAGAAAAGTTTTCCTGGAAGAAACGGTACCAAAAAATGAAATCTAAAGAACAAGCAGTAATTAGGTGGTGGTGAGCAAGAAAGTAGTGGGGCTAGCAAAGAGTAGGGGTATGGATAAAGGGAAGTATCTCAGGCAGAATGAAATAGGTGCATGGGCCAGTGGGCACATGGTAGCATTGGAGGTGAAAAAAAGTGGATGAAGGTAGGTAGAATCAATGGGACTTGGTAACAGATTGGATGTGGGAGGTGAAGGAGAGGGAGGTACCAAAAATTGCTACCAGATATCTAGCAAGAGCAACTGTGTGCACAAGAAAGTCTTATAATGAAATGAGTAAAAGTGTTTGATAAGAAGATCACAGAGTCGAAAAACTTTTATCCAATATGGTTCTTGGGTATAGGTAGGAACATTTTAAAAGTTGAGCTCTTGCAAAGGATGCATCAATATATTTATAGAAGAATATGTACCAAATAGTTAACATTTTCTAAATCAATGTGGTGGTCTTTTTACTTTTCTCTATCTTTTAAATTTTTCAGTATGAGTGCATGTTACTTTATAACATGAAAACTATAGGGATATTTTAAACAAAGTATTATAAAAATATTTTGAAATATATATGTTGTAATAAAGCTTATATGAGATAGCCAGATGAGGCAAGGTTGCAGCAAAATATCACAATTTTTACATTTTTCTGAGACCAATTTGATCCCTATTTCTTCTTTTAAAAAATAAAAAAATTGCATATTTGTAAAAATACAAATGAGGTAGCACCATCTGGTATTCAGATCAAACTCATCTGGTAAAG
>NW_017731440.1:541087-542058 GCF_001890085.2 Hipposideros armiger | reverse complement strand
AGAACCAACCCCAAGGATGTAGGACTGTAGGCTTTATTCTAAAAACTTCAGAACTCTTCACTAAAAGGTGTGATTAAAGACTAAAAGTACTACTATCCAAAGTAATTAGAGGGAGTTATGGTCTAATTTAGTTCTATGATGTGAAGCTGTTCTCAGTTGGTTTTATTGGAAACACAAATTCTGTTATATTCTAAATTCAATTGCACAATTCCACAGCAAAGAATTGGGTAATCCACATAGCTATTCAATTTTCTTGCTAAGATTCAAAGTTTTGCTTATTTCAGATTATGAAATATGAGTTCTTTCAGTGAATCAACCTCTAATTTCAAGGAGATTTGAGGAACAACTCTTTAATTAGTCTTTATCATGCTTGCTTAAACCTTGCCAGCCATCTCGTTCCTGAAAGTAAATTAAAGTGAGAGCAGAAAGAATCTAAATGACCTGCCATAACACAGCTGGCTACTCAATAGATAGTCTTCATAAGACCCATCATTCTAAAGAATGACATAATTTTAGTTCCAAGCACTAAGTGTGCTCAGAAAAAGTTATATGGCAGTGCAAAGAGAAGTCAGACTAATAATTTGTGTGTCTGAATAAACTACTTAGGTAAATATTTATATCTGATTAAGTAAGGCAAATTCATTATTTATCATTTATTTTTAATAGGTTTCCTGCTTTGAAAATATTTCTCCCCAGCAGATATTCAGCTTCTATATAATTTTAAATTATTACTAATACAAGACATGTTACCTTTTACCACCATTATGTATATATTTTTAATTATTATTGTAAGTTTCCAGCCATAATTCACAAAACAAGCACCTAAAAACCAGGCCTTACAGTTCCAGAGTGTCCATTTAAAAAGTAATTTTTATTTTCTTTTAGCCATCAGAAAATATTAGAAACAGAAACAGACACAAAGTAAACATACTGACAAATACTCCTATTGTATGACTCATAGAAGCAGCTAC
>NW_017731440.1:535281-537683 GCF_001890085.2 Hipposideros armiger | reverse complement strand
GGGGGATCGCTTCACAGATTATATAAATGCTTAACTACTGCTCTGTACAGCTGAAACTAATATAAAATAACATTAAAAGTCAACTATAACTATATATATATATATATACATATATATATGTGTATATATATATATATATATATTCCTTCACGGGATGTAAAGTACAGCATAGGGAATATAGTCAACAGTATTATAATAGCTATGTATGCTATCAGATGGGTAGACTTGGTGGGGTTATCACTTTGTGAGGGGTGTAAAATGTTGTTTTGTACACCTGAAACTAATAATAAAATCAAATTTTAAAAAGCCAACAGTTTAAGAAAGAGGCTTAAGCTGGAGTGTATGAACCTCCTAAAGTTTCACACCAAGCTTTCAGATGCCTCCAAATAGTATGATAGGGCATTATGTCTGCAGCTTGCTCTAGGGAGGGTCAGGGGGGTAAAAAATTGTCCATTCTTACAACTCTTATGAAGGTTTAAAATTCATTCAAAATTTTTTAAATTAACCTATATTTAAATATCTATTTTATCCTAAAATCAAACAGAAAATAATGTCATTTTTAATTGATTAACTTGTTGGAAAACCTTACTCTAATTTATCAATTTAAGTAAACAGTGTATATTTTTTACTAAATACTTCAAGACCATTCATTTAGATGCATTACATTTAGAGTACATTAAAAATACTGCAATCCTTAATATTCTTATCTAAAATAAGATTTTTTTAACTTCACATTACTACTTTATCATATGACTTTCAAAAATGGTAGAATGAAATGATGAGATTTTATATTAACATGAAAGGATTTTGAGTATCAAAAGGGTTCACAATGTCCAAGCTCCATGGGTCAGCTGCAGGATGGGGAAAAAGCAGTTGGCAGTGTCTCAGCTCCAGAAGACAAACTTGTATCTCTCAGAGCAGAGTACACAAGGGTGAATTTGGAGCCAGGAGACCATAGCTTCACAACTGGTATAGTTGGAAGCCATCATTTGGAGTTTCTCAATGGATACAATTGTTCAATTTTCTCCAGTGAATGAGTTTAGTAGGCAGATGGTTATATTGGCCCAGGATTGCAAATTTGATAGGCAGATGCAATAGAAAACAGAGGGTAAGATTGTTTAAAGTTCTGATAAGAGAGTAATTTAAACTATTCACTGGACAGGGTAGGTCCTAGATAGATTTTTTTTTTTTAATGGAGAGAAGCCAGGTGGGGGATGACAGACCAAGGGAAAAACTGGAAGGACAAGAGCAGAAATATTGTGAATAAAATATTGGATGGGGGAAATTTTGTGGTTGTTTATACATAATGGAAATCTGGTTGTTAGTTTTTTGAAGGTAGAGAAAGGTCGATAAGAGACCTTGTGAGTAAGATACTGAGGTGGTGTGGAAGTAAAGGTCATTATAAAGAATGTCAACAAAACTGTAAAATAGGAAGTTGGAGGGATTGTCCAGATGGATATTTAAAATATCCAGATTGACAGGAGTGAGTAGTAGAGAGAAATATTGTAATCCAGATGCCAGAGTTAATGAATTTGGGGGATTAACCAGNGACCTTGCGCCATCAGACTTTCACTTGTTTCACTCTCTTCAAAACTCCTTGCATGGTATAATGTTCAATTCATATGAGGCTGTAAATCAGCACCTTGTTCAGTTTCTTGCAAATAAAGACAGGTCCTTCTATGAACGATGAATTATGAAGCTCACTGAAAGATGGCAAAAGGTTATCAAACAAAATGGGCACTATATCATTGATTGATCTTTGTTCTTTATATAAATAAATGACCTTTGAAAACATAGACAAAATACGTCATGACTTTTCCAACAACCCAATGCTTTATATGGATTAATGAGGCTTGTCTTGGGAAGTCACAAGAGAAGTAGATCTCCCCACCACCCACCAGAATCTTAAAGGTTTATATAGCAGCCTTAACTGGGTTCAGTCATATGTGCTGTCCCTATAGTCTCAAGAACACATTGCTCTCTCAAGGCAGCATCCTTGAAAATGGCTCCCACTGTGGGAACAGTGGGCAGAACAGTACATTCCAAGGACAGGGGAGGGGGTTGGGAACCTTTTGTGCCCAGGTCCAGCTCACAGATCAACCAGCCATCATGTCCTCTCAATAACAACCTCCAATAGTGTCCTGTATTTTTATTTGCTGAATCTGGCAGCACAAATGTCAGCACCTCCAGTAACCTTAGAAGCAGTCACATGTTGAAGGCAGAGCCACCATAAACATGATCCTGATGACAGCAACCTAGGGTACCTCCTCCTTTGAGCTTTACACAAAGGAGAAATAAAGTTCTACTGTGTATGGAATACTATTCTGCCATAAGAAAAGATGAAATAATGCCATTTGCAACAACATAGATGAATCTTGAGATTATTATGCTAAGCAAAATAA
>NW_017731440.1:449442-528531 GCF_001890085.2 Hipposideros armiger | reverse complement strand
AGAAATTGGTAAATGGTCTTTTCTTTTCTTTTTGAAGTCTTGTGTGCTCAAAAAGTGCTGACAGCAGATTCCTCCATCCCACTCCAGGACCAACCCAGTAAGTTCTACTGGGTCAGGCAACATTGCATCCAATTGCATTAGTTTCAGGGGTCACTGTGCTATTATTAAATTGAGTTCTCCCAATGCCCCCAAAGCTATGATCAGGAAGGAAGGAAGGAAGGAAGGAAGGGGAGAGGAGAGGAGGGGAGGGGAGGGGAGGAAGGATCTAATATATCTGTGTTCAGGGAAATAAGAGATCGCATTCAAATGAGAAAATTGATTAGTTTTCAATTAATGAATAAAAAGGCCCACAATTTTCCAGACCCACAAATTCCTTAGAACCCCTGAATATATTACCTCTTCAAAAGAATAAATATCAAACACATACACACACACACACACACACACACACACACACACACACACACACACCCAACAAAGAGTATTTAAAGCCATTTACATTATTAGTTCTAGGTTTCTTGACATTGAACCTGAATAACCAAGATCTGCCTCTTTGTCACTCATGTTCATTTGTAGGGCTTCTACCCAAGGAGACAGGGTAAGTCTGATCCCTCAACTATTCTAAATCCATTATTGTGACTCTCATAAATCTGTTCTTGGAACTGAACACCCCAGGTTCCTTCTACTCTTCCTTGACTGATAGGACTTCGGTTCTCGTAGCTGCTTTTCTCTGAAGTATTCCATTTTGTCCATATCTAAGACAACACTCCTGATAACAGAGCACCCATGCAGAGTGGACTGGCCCTCTCAAAACCAGATATTGTGCTGCCAATGTTACATACAAGGATGACACCGTTTTTTGTTTATTTTTGAAATTTTCAGCTGGAGATCCAGTTTTGCACTGGCTGTGAAAACTGTCACTCCCACCCACATAAAATTCCATGCCTGATGAGTCTACCATTGGCTATTTCTCAGCAGTTTTCAGCTACCTCATGTTCAAAGAGGTGCTGCAGTGTACTTAGAGTGATGGGTTAGATCCTAGAGTTCGTAGTTATGCTCTGCAGATAGAGTACTGCTGTGGCTGTTTAAACTTTTACAAAGGAAATGCTCTCCAGCTGCTCTTCTTTGCTTGAATTAACTAGCTTTGCTGAAGATGTTTAATCTCAGGAGCTCATTCTATGGTGTACGCAGGATTAGTCTCTACAGTGCTGTTACATTTCAGACCTTAGGTCAGAAGTTTATTGCTTTGGGCTGTCACAAGAAAACAAAACAGATATATGGTATGGTTTTTTTGAAAGATGGCAAGAATCAAACAGAAAAAATCTTTGTCTATAACCGAATTACGAGGTGACAATATACAAACCAGCAAGACCAATATAACACCATGTCATTTTAACTATATCAGTAATAAAACAGCTACTGTTTATTTACTGCTTTTTATGTGCCAGAGACCATCCTAAATGCAATATATCTACCATCTCATTTAATCCTCAGAATAACCCTATGAGATGGGTATTGTTATCTGCATTTTACAGATGAGGAAATGGAAGCCCAGAAAACTTCAAAAGGTGCCCTGTGTCACACAGCTAGTGAGTGACAGAATTAAGATTGGAAACCAAGCTATGTAAAACCCATACCACCTCCTGGTTCCCATTTGTTCTAGCCAAAGGCACTCTGGCTGAAAAACCCAGAGAGAGTAAGCATGTGGAGGCTTCAAAGGCAGCTGGCAGCAGTGTCAGATCGTACAAGCTTTCCAAGAGCCATTTGGCACTCTCTATCAAAAGCCTTACAATTCACCTTACAGAAATTGAATACGTGTTGAAGTATGCATGTTCAGCAAGGTCAATTTATGCAATGTAAATAATAGCAAAAAAATAAAAATTACCTACTGTTCACCACCAGGGATTTGGTAACTAAACGGTGGTATGTTATACAGTGAGGTTATTATACAGTCATTAAGAATTATGATTTAGATGTTTATAGACATAAAAGGTATAGATACCACTTACTGAAAATCCATTTGCATTACAAAATAGAATCTAAAATATGATATTGTTATAAAAATGTATACATACATTTACATATGTATACACACTCATTTTTACAAGCTCATTAGGATCAGACTAAGATGATATCCAAATGTATCTGTGTACTTATATATTGACAGTTGTTTTTCCATTATAATCACCTGTATTTTTTCACTCTTCTATATAAAATATGTACTTTTAATTAAGGAAATAATAAAAGTTGAAATTTCTATTTTTAATGATAGTTTAAAAAATAATGACTAAGATGTATATACTATCTCTTAAATTAAAAAAAGAGCCCAAAACAGGATAATGTAATCTCATCTTTGTAAAAGTCTATAAAGTTTATATTAATATTATATTCCATTATAAGAATATACAATAAATTCACCATTACCTCTGAGTGACAGGATTAAGAATGAATTTTATTTTCTTCATTTTGCTTGTCTGTATTTTTTATTTATTTATTTTTAGCTGAGCCATCCTGCCACCTGTTGGCAGCTCAGCGGCTGCTCAGCTCGGGCCGGTAATCAAACCACTGTTGCTCAGAGCTCAAACTCTTGAGCGAGCTGTTAACCAACTGAGCCACTCGGCGGGCCTGCTTGTCTGTATTTTTAATTATATGCTGCTTCTATAATGAAAATGAGTATTTTTAAAGGGCGTATTATTAATGATAAATATTAGTGAGTTGTATGAAAATTAAGTTCAAAAATCTCAAATACAGCACAAAAATGAAGTACTAGTGTTCAAAATGGGTTAAACAAATGTAAATTGTTAATTCTCTTCTAGCACTTAGAGACATGTCCACTGTGATGCTCAGGAAAAAAGATTAAAATTGTATAGCATTAACAAAACTTGAAACGATGAGCATTTTAGCAGCAACCCTGAAATGTCCTTAATACAGAACACACAGGGAAGCCATCAATTTGTTTGTTTCTGGGGCCTTTCTAAAATGACAAATGGGAAATATTATAGCTTTGTTATTATGTGAGGTTCATTCAATAACAGCTTTAATATTTACTAAATGCAGCTACCTTGAGATTTCTCCATAACATAAAAATTAACTTTCCAGACAATATATGAAAATTGCATGTTGTACATTTGTGTAATAATAATTCCGCATTGCACAGGCAAGAAACTCGTCAAAATAGGGAGGCATAACATGTTAAAACACAGACTGTAATTGAATCCCAGCATCACTCAGTGTGTTTTTTCCAATAGTTCTACACTAAATTGATGAACAGAAGGCAAGAACAAGAAAAAGAAGAGCTGAATGCAAGCTGAACAAAGCTCATAAAAGAGGAACAATTCACTGTCACAGAACAAGAGAGGATACATATTTTTTAAGGTTAAATAACAAACACGGAACACTAATAAAGAATCAATAATTTTGACAACTTAGGGCAACTATACTCTGTAGAAAAAAAGGGAAAATCATATGCGATAACAAAAACTATTTCACAATAATAATTAGAAATTCAGAGTCACTTGAGTCTCATTTTATTCTAATAAAATATACAGCAAAACTATCTACCTTAAGAATGAGAAATAGAATAGCAAACATTAAAAACATTGAAAATGCAGAGTAGAAGACAATTCTAAGAGAAATATCCACCAAAAACCATGATGAATTCTTAATTTCCTCCAGGATAGAAGGTGCAATCAATACTCTCTCCAACCATTTGATTAAATGATTAAAGAGTTAAATATGCCCAGATACTAAAAGCTTCACTTGCCTAAGATTAATGTGCATCCTTGCCAGAACACAGACCATTTCCAAAACTAATGAATAAGCGGAACCAACAAAGGCTGGATTAGGCAACGTTTTGTTGCCTTAGAAGCAAAGAAGAGAACTACTTTTGTAATACATGGTTTCAAGGCAGCAGCTATCATTTCTCCCCAAATAATCAGTGCTGTGGTTCAAATCCAAGGGTACACATCACACAGAACGTAAGAGTGCCTCTGGAGCAAACAAAATGGTGACCTGCTATCAGGCCATGCAAAGAAAAAGCTGATGAAACAGATCCACTGGCACAAAATAAATGCAATAAAAGGGAACACTTAATTTTAATGTCATTAACTACAAAGGATTGAACGTTGTACTGACAAAGTTAAATATCTCAATAAAAAGATTTGCTTAAATACACAAGAAGATTCTTTTTGTGTGAAAAAGGTATATTCTTTGTCATAATTTTTCAACTGACTCCCTGTTTCATTAGCTAACTTCCATATAGAAATGTAATGAAGGACATAACCAATGACATTAAGAGGCAATCAGAGTGTCGACACAGAGGGTTAGTTCCATCTTTGGCAGTCAGCCTCAGGATAAAGGTTGAAAGACACCACGTCCCACCAACCCCCAAAGTTTCTTTTCAGTATGCCCACCATTAGAATCCCTCCATGGAATTAAATCATTAAACCTCTTTTTTATTTGTTTAATAGACATTTATTCCTTTAGTTGAACAACCTCTGCACACAAAATGGATCATTTAAGATTTTTGAGTGGAAAGGAATTTAGATCTCAAGAGGTTATAAGCCTCCTACATGTTTTCTGGAAATCACTGAGCTGAGCCTTTTAAGTCCTCAGATGGTGGCAGCCAGACGGAAAGTTTCATTGTACCTCTTAAACACCCCTATGAAATGCAACTGGGAGACACCTGAGGAATCTGTTAATTAAGACTGCATTCAGCTGCAAGTACGAGATGTATAACTTACCTGAGAGGAATTGACTCATTTTGTGCCACAGTCTTGGAGGGATCTCTACAGAACTGTGCATCACCAAGGACTCAGGTCCTTCTCTATTTTTGCTCTTCCTTTCTTGGCACATGACTTTCTTCCTCAAGGTCACAGATTGGCAAGTTCTATCCACTGTTAAAAAGCTGAAAAACAACAGCAGGAAGTAGCTTTGTAACTCCAGAAACCAAACTTTTAAAAGGCCCCTCTCCCATTCTTCCCAGACAAAAGTTAAGACTCACTTCTGATGCATAGGATTACTGCCTATACTAGTTCCAGTCTCAAACCTAGAACAAATTGTGCCTCTGGGCTAGCAATGACCTTATAAAGAAGAACTTTAGGAGTTCAGTTATCAAAGCCTTACCTTTCAAGATTACTTAATTTGGAAATGGGGACAAACCCCTAGGTGAGTGACAAATGCCTCACAGCCAAGAGTAAAATGCCCGTATCTCTTACCAACTAGGGAGGGGCCAACAGGGTGGGGCTAGAACGCTGGCCTTCTTTCTAGGTAGACTAGTAATAACAAAAGCAACTACAATAATGCGATCAGTGATTATATATCAGATACTGTGTTAAGCACTTTATACCTGTTGCATGAAATCTGAACAGTACCCCTGCGTTTGAGCTACTTCTGTTAGCTCCATTTTAAAGCTGGAGCACCTGAGGATTAGGTTTAAGTAACTTGTCAAAAATCACCCAGCCACGAGGTGACAGAGGTGAATTTAAACCTAGGTTATGTGAGTTGAGTAGGAGGTTGAGGTTCAAATGTTCATAGTCCCTTTCTCAGGGGGGCTGTGGCAACAGATCAAGGGCTTGAATAAAACATCTCTTGCTCTCCCAGAAGACGGGAAAATTTTCAGCAGAACTGGAAGAAAAGGGCAATAAATTACAAATTCAACATAGACCCTTAGATTACAAAAACCATTAGTCTGCATAGCACCTTTTTATAGGCCCAGGGATTCTGAGCCATAGAGCTTTAAAAGACTTTTGTTAATGTTAGTTGCTAAAACTTTTATGTGAGCTGTTATATCGCCCCACAGATTAAATATGAGCTTATATAAATCACCACCATCAATTTAGCTTAGATAATGCAGTCAATTCACTATTTGTCTATTGCTATAGGAAAAGTCCCTGTTTGATCACCACACCAAAAGGATGAATGCCATCGATGCTAAATTGCATGAAAATGAACATTTTAAACAAATGCATACTTATCACATGATAGAGGGAAGAAGCAATAAAAACCAGAGAATATGAATAGTGGAAGTTTTTAAAGCCCATGTCACCATAAACCAAGCTTAAGAGAACTCAGTAACACGATCAAACCTACCCTCATAAAAATAAAATATCCATTATTAAGTTCAAACAACATGCTAGTACATGAAAACTACATAGACAACATAAGAGAGCAGGATTGTTGACACTCCATTACGGAAGCAAAAACTTGACATGAAGTCTCACAGGTGGCGAATGTCATGTTCTTTCTGAAAAGTAATAAACCTGCCTGATAATTTTAAATGTTAAAGAACAAGGTTACCCTTCTGTCTTTGTTTTGTTTTGTAAGCAAATGGCCTACCCTTCTGTGAGGCCATGGCTTGGGAAAATTGGACTTGGAAGTTTTCTTGTGTTTTGTTTTGGCTCTTTTGCCAAATTTCACCACCTATTGAGGTGAAATTTACATATCATAAAATTAACCACTTTATAGTGAACAATTCAGTGGCATTTAGTATAATATACTCACAATGTATACAACTACCACCTTTATCTAATTTTATCTAATTTTAAAACCTCTTCAACATTCCAAATAAAACCACCTACCCATTCAGTAGTTAATCCCTATTGCAAGGGCCTAGCAGTCACCAATCTGCTTTCTGTTTCTTTTTTTTTATATAATTTATTGCAGTGACATTGATCAACAAAACTACATACGTTTCAAGTGTACAATTCTATAATACATCATCTATATATAGCATTATGTGTTCACCACCCAGAGTCAGTTCTCCTTCCATCACCATATATTTGACCCGCTTTCTGTTTCTATAAAGAATTTATGAAATGTATGTTTTGATAAGTTTACCCAGAAGTTTTAAATATTTTTACAAGTCTTTATTATATAATCTCTAAATAAAAGGGACAGACTTACTAACTTAGGGAGATAGTACAATGAGACTCAGCATTTCTAATGGAATGCCTTCACCTTTTTTTCTGTTAGTGTTTTTACCCACAAAATAAACACAGAGTACCAGATACTCTGATGTAAATAAATGCTCATGCTGAGTAGAGAAAGGTGGAGAGGCTGTCCTGGTCATGAAAGTACAAAGACAACTCTCTGTCCTTTCATGACTATATGCCAGCAGTCTAGCATTTTGTTTGGCAGAGTCTGACAAAGACACTCTGTGGGCTTTTAGATGATATTCCTGTACTTCACTTTACAGATGTCAAACCATCCCCCAAAACAACTGTGACCTACATTGTTAACCATAATATTCTCTTACAGAAAGCTATCAAAATGAAAGCTGCTAACTGCTAGACTCAATTCTCCCCAAAGGGTATAGGAAATAGTGGTTATAATATAAAATTTTCCTTTTTCCCATCCCCATGTACGGAACATACTGTGAGACCAGATGTAAGTTGATGTGAAGGCAATAAAAAAGAATATGCCTAAAAGACGTTTAATCATTAAACAGGGGCTGAGGACCTATGAGCTGAGAGCACAACCTAGGAGAAGACACTCACTTGGAAGGATACTAGAAAACAATCACAAATACTTAAGTAGTGCTTACTCTGCTCCTGGTACTGTTCTAAGCATTTATTTATTTAGTGCATATTTTATTAATTAATTTAATAAGCATATGTATGTTCATTTAATTTTCACAACAATCAGCAAGAAGACCACTATTGTTACCATCCCCACTTTACAGAGAACAAATTTGAGATACAAAGAGGTTAAATGACTTGTATGACGTCACACAGCTGCTACAGCTGGGATTTGGCCCAGGCCACTTAGCTCTAGGATCCATGCTTTTAACCCCAAGGTCATGCCAATGTTCTGCCCAAGAAAAGACTCTTTTTTTCCAAGAGAAGCCTGCTATTTAGATGTTAAACCATAATAGCATAATTGATTACACCTTAAGAGTAAAAAAGAAAAGAGAGAGATCCCCATTTTATTTGATGTCTAGAACTATATGAAAATTATCATGAGAAACATTTTCATGAAATGCAATAGGAATGTCACCAGAGGCTCACAGGATGTCCAAGGAGGACTCAATCCAGAGCAGTGCTGACCAGGTTCTTGTCTCTGTGCAAGAAAGCATTCAAGAGCAAGACAGATGCATAAAAGTGAAAGAGACTTATTGAAACAGAAGTACACACTTGAGAGAGAAGTGTGGGCGAACTCAAGAGATTGAGTCGCACCTAGGAAGTCCTGACCAGGGGTACTTATATCCTCTAGAGAGGCAGGGAATTGCTGACATCCATTGACATGGTTCGTTCAGCTCCTCCAACTAGATGGGACCCTCCAGTTCCCACTCTTACATCCTTGTTTGGCTCCTCCAGAACTGTCATGGCATCAGTAACCTCAATGTAAATGAGATTATAATGACATTAAAATTAGCTAAAGGTCAGGTCCCAGTCATAGGGATTAGCCTTGCTGGATGAAACTGGTTCTTATTTTTCTACAGCTGCAAGTGCCAATGTGGTCAATTGTTACTTGTGTAACCAGTGAGGTGTCTCACAGTTGTATCCTGGAGGCGGGTATCCTGGTCAATTTCCTAGGCTACCACTTATCCTGCCTCACATACAGTCTTGCAAAGTCCATAGTGTAGGAAGTTAGCGGAGCTATGGATGGGTCCTAATTTTGTACATAATTTAGAAAAAGTATGTCTTTCACCTGTAAATAAGCAAACGAAAAAAAATAATAAATTTGCTCAGTACTCACCCCGGCCTCCCCAAAAATGACTCACAAAACCATTCAGCTTTAAAGTAAATCTGAAGTCCACACAGAGAAGTATTCTGAGATAATAGAAAAAACATACATATTGCTCTCTGCCCCCAGTTCCTGGCACAGACTCCTAAAAGCCTTATCATTTCCTAAGTAATAACATTATCAACATCTCTTGTTCTAATATTTGTCTTTGACCCATCCCTGACAGAATCCTAAAACTCTTGTAAGTGATAAGAGCACTAGGAGAATCTTTTGTTCTCATTAGGCAACTCTGGGTGGCACCTGGATGACTCCCGGGTGGGGGCTGGTCACCAGAAAGACCAAACCATGAAGCTTGAAAATTGCAAATCATCACCCCTACTTCTCCAGAGAGGAGAGGGGGACTGAAAATGGAGTTAACAACTCATTATGCCTATGTGAGAAAGCCTTTATAAAAATCCTAATAGCATGGGTTTTGGAGAGCTTTCAGGTTAATGAACACATCCACACCAGGAGGGTGACACAACCCAACTCCTCAGGTACAGAAGCTCCTGTGCTCAGGACCCCCAAGACCTCACCTTATGTATCTCTTCATATGGCTGATCATCTGCATCCTTTATCATGTCCTTTAATAAATTAGTAAATGTTAACTATTTCCCTGAGTTCTGTGAGCTGTTCTAGCAAATTAATCAAACTCAAGTGTGTCATGGGAATCTCTGATTTATAGCCAATCGGTCAGAAGCACAGGTGACAACCTGGACTTGTGACTGCCATCTGAAGTGGGGGCATTTTTGTGGAACTGACCCCTTACCTGTGGAATCTGACACTATCTCCTGATACATAGTGTCAGAATTGAGTTAAACTATAGGACACCCTGCTGGTGTCACAGAATTGCTTGGTGTGGAGAAAACCCCCTACACATCTGGTCTCAGAAGTGTTGTGAGAACACAGGACAGAAAGATACATAAGGTGGAGAACTGGGTTTTACCCTATGTAGGGGGGAAAGACTGGGTGTTTTTACTAATACAAGTATACATTTTATTTCTGAATTTTCCAGATCCTCTAATTTCCACTCTATCCCTCTTTGCTCTTACGTGGCTATAAGAGTCAAAATATTCTACCATACATGCATCCTTGACTCAAACAGTTTTGAAGGCTTTTGAGTAAATCACACAAAAAAGCAAAAGTTGACAACTGCAATTTACAAACTGCAATACTGCCTGGCCACATAGCAGTTACAGTGGTTTGGTTTGGTTTTGATTATTTTATTTTATCTAGATAAAAGAATCTAAGAAAAGCCTAGGAAGATATATGCTGTAAAACTGTAGTACTCCAACACTTGATAAATTCAGCTGTTGAAAAAAATAGGCACCCTATTTTAAGGATATCCCAGACACATATTTTCATGTTCCCATTGATTGTTTAAGCATCATGTTGTCTAATTTCCCAAGAGCACCATCAATCTCCAAAATCCCTTTCCATCTTTTCCCAATACTCTGTGTTTTGGACCAATCCTGTCCAAAGCATTCTCTGTGATGATGCAAATGTATTGTTTCTGCACTGTACAATATAGTAGCTGTTAGCCATTTGTGCCTACAGAGCACTTAAAATATTGGTAGTTAAACTAAGGTTCTAAATATTGAGTTTTATTTAATTAATTGAAATTTAAATAGCCACATGGGGCTAGTTGCCACCATGCTGGGCAGCATGTATCACTAGACAAATAGATCTATTTACCCTTTCTCACCCTTTACTCATTTATGCCATAAATATTTATTGCCCATCTGCTCTGAGCCAAGCATTATGGTAACTCTGGGAATATAATGGGAAACAAGACACCTCTGTCCTTATAAATGCTGAGAGAGACAGCTATTACTCAATTACACAAATAAGATCTTAAGTCCAATTCACAGTACTGTATCTTATCACTTCTAAGATGTTCAGTTTTTCCAAATATTAACATTTCTAAAATCAGAATGTGTGCCTTATATTAATGGCATCTTGTGACCACTGCCAGCCAGGCCAGTCCTGACAAATGGTCATCGCTTGCACATACAGGAACTCGGTCATTAGTCCTAGTGACATGACCAGATAGCATGCAACCCCTTGACATTTCAGCCAACATATCATATAAGGATCATTTTAAGAAAGAATGTGAGTCCTGGTCTTTATCAGAAAATATTCACTTAACACCTTCTGGTAAGATTAAGAAAGCACTTTCTATTGATATATCCCGGTAAAGTCACGATCATAACAGGATCAAAATTTACAGATCAGATGTTAGTGGCTTGGAATAAAATTCCAAAGGCAAGAGTGGAGCAGTCTACTAAGAACTGCCGCATCACCAATATACTTGAAGGTATGAGAATAACAGTGTACAAGAATATGGACTAGTGATTCAGATTCTAAGTTTCAAAAGCCTTTAGGAATATCTTATTCAACTTATTATATTTTATTTATATTTTCCTTTTTACAAATGCACAAGAATAAAATAAGATAAAATTGACGTGTACATAAACCTAAAGAGCTCTCTCAATAAACATGAATAACAATTATGAAGAAAAAAACATATCATGGATTAACTGGGAGTGGGGCTTTTTTCTTTCCTAATAATACATAAAATACTTGAGCATTTTTCAAAATATGGCACCTTAAAATCAATGGAATTTGATAAATGCAATACTCACGTGTTCATTCTTTCAATCCTTTTTTTGACATATTCCCCTCTACCTGAAATGGCCTTCTTATTCATCTTTCTGCTCCAAATCAGATGCCACTGTGGTATATAATGCCACACAGTTCCCCCATAGAGCAATGGACTGTCCTTCAGACTTAGAATATGGCAGGTGCTATTTAATAGTAAACTTCTCATTGGGTCGATATGTAGCATGGTGAGACATGTCAAGAACCATTCTGACCAACACATGCAGTGGTCTGGGAGCAGCGCCACAGAGATGTCAGGTCTCAGTGCCACATTCAAAGATCCCATGGGGTTAAACATAGGTAATCACACACATTTTTGTGCCAGAAAGATTACTCTGCTTCTTCCCAAAAGCCCCAAAAATAAAAGTAAAGAGATTAATGCTAATAAACCCCAAAAACTAAGAAGCCTGTTAAAGGAAATAACAGTAAATAATGTTAACAAATTTTGGATGCTGATAAGCAGATAGACAAGAAATTTTCAGGAATGAGAAACAAAGGCTACCTCATAGGCAGGATGTGGCATAGGCTACCTCATAGGCAGGGCTAACAACAGAAGGCTGTATTGAAACGCTACATCAAGAGTAGTTAGGATCTGAGTGGCCTGACAGCCAGCATGAGCTGCCGTGAGCCGCGTGAGCGGCCGTCCAATGGCCGGCAAGCCATCTGCCTCAGCCAGGAAGAGCACAATGATAACACCAACATGGGCCAGTGAAGTGACGTCCTCCACAACTAGACTGACAGCAACTTGTTTGTTCCCCTTCCTCGATTCCCTAATGTTGTTCCCTCCCCCAGTTCCCCAATTAAATCTTTAAAGAAAAAAAAAGAGTAGTTAGGATCACAGGTCCCCTTCTCCCAGCAAACACAGGACAGGCAGAAGACAGGTTAACTTCAGGATAGGCTAACCTGAGCGTGCTCTGTGCTCCAGGCAAAGGGAAAGGTAGCCCTGAGTGGTCATTAAAACAGGAATAGGGGCCAGCCAAGTGGCTCAGTTGGTTAAGAGTTAGCGTAAGAGCATGAACTCTGAGTAACAGGGCCACCGGTTCGATTCCCACATGGGCCAGTGATATTGTGCCTGAGCTGAGCTACCGCTGAGCTGCCAACAGGTGGCAGGATGGCTCGACTGGTGACAGCACGTGCTCCTAGCAACAATACTGCATGTTCCATGGTGGGCTACGCCTGCCTGCAACTAAGACTGAACTCGGCACTTTGAGCTGAGCTGCCGCCTGGATGGCTCAGTGGATAGAGTGCACGCTCTTAACAACAAGACTGACGGTTCAGCTCCCACATGGGATGGTGGCTACACCCACCCGCAACTAAGACTGTAACACAGCACCTTGAGCTTAGAGGCCACGAGCTGCCGAAGGGCAGCCAGTTGAAGACTAGCGCCCTCCACAACTAAGATTGAAGAACAGCAACTTGGATGGTCCCCCTCCCCAATTCCCCAACCATGTTCCTCTCCCCCAATTCCCCAATTAAAACAAAAAAAAAATTTTTTTAAACAGAAATAAAGTGGAACTCTGCTTACTGAACAGTGGGCCCCAGCCTCTTTCTCTTACTCAGCTCTGAGGACACAGGATTATATTCCTCCAGAAGGAGATCAGTCAAGTCCTCTGTGGGAAAAGTAATCAGCCTCTTAAAAATAATTCTGGGGCCAGCCGAGTGGCACGTTGGTTAAGAGCTGGCTTGGGACTCCAGCTCTGAGCAGCAGAGCCCCAGTTCGGATCCCACATGAGGACCAGTGACACTGCCTTCTACAGCTAAGATGGCGAGCAGCAGCTCGACCTGGAGCTGGGCTGCCAGGAGTCGCCGGTGACCGCATGGGCTGAAGCCCCTGCTGCAGTGGGCTGCCATAAGTTACCGTGAGTGGCTGGCAGTTTGTGTGAGCTGCCAAGAGCCACTGTGAGCGGTCGTCCAGAGGCCATCAATAAAACAAAAAGGAAGCCTACTGAATGGGAGGAGATATTTGATAATGATATATCAGATAAAGGATTAATATCCCAAATATATAAAATGCTCATGCAACTCAACACCAAAAAAACAAACAACCCAATTAAAAAATGGGCAGAGGATATGAAGAGACGTTTCTCCAAAGAGGACATACAGATGGCCAACAAGCATATGAAAAAATGTTCAACATCACTTAGCATTAGGGAAATGCAAATAAAAACCACAATGAGATACCACCTCACCCCAGTCAGAATGGCTATCATCAATAAATCAACAAACACCAAGTGCTGATGAGGTTGTGGGGAAAAGGGAACCCTGGTGCACTGTTGGTGGGACTGCAGACTGGTGCAGCCACTATGGAAATCAGTATGAAGGTATCTCAAAAAACTGGAAATGGAACTACCTTATAACCCAGCAAATTCCACTCCTAGGTATTTATCCTGAAAAACTCAAGACATTATTCAAAAAATATATATGCACCCCTATGTTCATTGCAGCATTATTTACAATAGCCAAGACTTGGAAACAATTGAAATGCCCATCAGTAGACAACTGGATTAAGAAACTGAGGTACATTTACACAATGGAGTATTATTCAGCTATAAAGAAGAAAGACATCGTACCATTTGCAACGATATGGATGGACCTAGAGAACATTATGCTAAGTGAAATAAGTCAGTCAGAGAAAGAAAAATACCATATGATCTCACTTATATGTGGAATCTAAAGAACTGAATAAACGAGCAATGTAAACAGAAATAGTCTCAGAGACACAGAGGAAAAACTGATGATTGCTAGATGGGAGAGGGGTGGGGATGAGGAGAGACACAGAGGAAAAACTGATGATTGCTAGATGGGATCGGGGTGGAGATGAGGGAGAAAGGGAAGGGATGAGACAACATAAATTGGTAACTACAATATGACCTCAGGGATAGAAAAGACATTTTGGGGAATATAATCAATAATGTTGTAAATATTTGTTAGGGGGCCGGAGGACTCATGTCTTGTTAGGAAGACCACTTTATGGATGGTGTAGAGGCCTGACCACTGCACTGCACATCAGAAGCTGCTGTTGAATAATATTATATTCAACTATAATTTAATACATATATAGTCATGGGATGTGGAGTATAGTGTGGGAATGGAGTCAATCGAATTGTAATAGATATGTATGATATCAGGGGTGGGAGTGCAGTGGGTGGGGGAAGAGGGGGTGAAAAGGATAACTATTGCATTGTTTTGTACACCTGAAACTAATAAAAAGAAACTAGTCATAAATGAAGAATACAATAAGTGAAATGAAGAATGCACTGGAAGGAATCACCAGCAGACTGGATAGAACAGACAGATAGATAGGATCAAATCAGCAATTTTGAAGATAAGGTAGCAGAAAACACCCAATTGGAACAGCAAAAAGAAAACAGAATCCAAAAAAGTAAGGATAGTTTAAGAGGCCTCTGGGACAACATCAAGCATAATAACATTCACCTCATAGTGTGGGGAGCTGGCTGGGATCAGCCAGGGACACTGAGGCTATAAGCTGGCAAGCTACAGGCCTCCATGTTAGAGTGAACACCTTTAGAGCAGCTTTAGAGCAGCTGAAAAGTTACAGACCAGAGCTGCAGTAAGGGTTAAGCCTGACAGCTGGCAAGCTGACAGGCTCTTAGGCCTTGGGGAGCAGCGTGGGAAGGTTGCTGGGTAGATCTCATCTCCACTGTGCCCCTGAAGAAAAAACACCCAATCTCACAGACAACCTTAAAAGTTACAGAGTGGAAGGCCATCCTGTTAACAGTTTCTACCATAGGCTGAGACTGTGTTTCTAGGGGACAGGAAGCCTCTGGACTGGGATCAAGACTGTCACGCACCAACTCCCAAAGTGAAAGTGCATCGCTGGGAGACTTCCTGGGCCCATCAAGGGCCGGACGCTCTCGGAGCTGTACGCCAACCTTTTCCCAGATTTCAGAATCAAGAGCTCCCTCCTTCGGAAAACAAGGACAGGTGTCTTATAAATAAGCAAGAAAATCTTCTAACTGATACGCTTTAACGGGGCTGCCACAAGCCCGCAGCATAGATCTAAGCAATTGCAAATAAAGCTGATGGTCCCTAAATAAGAGAATGGAGAGTTTTCCAAACTTTTTCTGGGGCAATGACCAGTCCTACCTTAGTAAGGTTATCTTTGAGGCTTCCGTATATTTGATATAAAACCTCCTTGTTAGCATGTGAGATAAGGATATCATCCATATAATGAATGATATAAGCCTCTGGGTGTAATTGCCACATAGACATGATGGCTTGACTGACAAACATCTGACAAATTGTAGGACTGTTGGCCATGCTGCGGGGAAGAACCTTCCATTAGAAACGTTGCATGGGCTCCCTAAAGTTTAGCGAGGGAACGCTAAATGCAAAATGTTTTTTGTCCTCAGGATGGAGAAGAATGGTGAAAAAGCAATCTTTTAAATCTATAATTATTAAATGATGATTTACCGGAATAGCTGTGGGGGAAGGAAACCCAGGCTGCAGGCTCCCCATGACCTCCATAACGGCATCAACAACTCACAGGTCTTGCAGCAGCCTCCATTTTTTAATTTCTTTTTAATAACAAATATGGGGTGTTCCACGGGCTGGTGGACAGCTCTATGTGTCCAGCAGCAAGCTGTTCCTGGACTAATTCCGTGGCTGCCTGAAGTTTCTCCTGAGTCAAGGGCCATTGGTCAACCCATACTGGCACCTCTGTAAGCCATTTAATCTTAAGTAACTTGGAGTCGGCTGCAGGAGATACCAAGGCCCCTAGGAAATTTTGATACCCTAGTCCTGATCTGTTATTTTTTGGAATAGTTTGTACGGGCTCAAGTCTGCCCTGTCCTGACGTGCCTAATCCCTGGCCTGGAATGTATCCCTGATTGAACATAACATTAGTGGCTGAGGAACTAGGACTATAACATGACTGACATTTGACTTAGAATGTCCCGTCCCCAGAGGTTAACTGGAAGACCCTCAAGGATGAATGGAGTAAACGTTCTGGAGTGTCCCAAAGGGTCTCTCCAAGTCAATACTTTGGAACTTTGTAAAGGTCCCGTTTTCATCCCTATGCCCTGGAGACTAGTCAAAGCCTCCTGTACGGGCCAAGATTGAAAGACACACACAGACTGAAAGTAAAGGAATGGAAAAAGTTATTTCATGAAAATGGAAATGAGAAAAATTTTTAAAAACTGAAGTAACAATACTTATACCAGACAAAATAGACTTTAAAACGAAGACTATAACAAGAGACAAAGAAGGACCCAGTAATTCCACTTCCTCATATTTATCCAAAGAAACCCAAACTGCTACGTAGAGGGTACATGTGAATCCATATGCTCATTGCAGCATTGTTTACAATGGCCAAGATATGGAGGCAGCCTGGGTATCCATCAATGGATGAATGGATAAAGAAGTGGTACATACATACAACGGAATATTGTTTGGCCTGGAAGTGAATGGGTTCTTGCCATCTGCAGCGGCATATATAGACCTTGTGCTGAGAGGGGTATGTCAGACAGAAAAAGACAGATGCAAAATGATTTCATTTATATGTGGAATCTAAAGAGCAAAATAAACAAACAAAACAGAAACAGGCCCATCTGGCTACCAGCTGGGAGGGGCGTTGGAGGTAGGTGAGAAAGGTGAAGGGATTATGAAGTACAAATTGGTTGTTACAAAGTAGTCATGGGGATGTAGGGTATAGTGTAAGGATTATAGTCAATAATATTGTAATAAATACATATGGTATCAGATGGATACTAGATTTATTGGAGTGATAGATGGGAAGAGGGGTTGGAGGGCAGGATGAAAAAGGTAAAGGAACTAAATACAGATTGGTAGTTACAGAACAGTGATGGGGATGAAAAGTACAGCATTAAGAATATAGCCAGTAATATAATAACTATGTATGGTGCCAGGTGGGTAATAGACTAGTCAGGGAGACCACTTCTTAAATTATATAACTGTCTAACCAATATGCTATACACCTGAAATTAATATAAAATAATATTGAATGTCAACTGTAACTAAAAAATTAAAAGGGGGGGAGGTGAAGGGTAATAAGTGGTCCAAATTTCCAGGTATAAACAAATTAATCATGGAGATGTAATGTACAGCATGGGGAATATAGTCAATAATATTGTGATAGCATTGCAGTGTCAGATGGTTGCTGGACTTATCATGGTGAGCACTTGTTTAGGTACATAAGTGTTAAATAACTATTGTGTACACCTGAAACTACCGTATTTGCCGGCGTATAAGACGACTGGGCGTATAAGACGACCCCCTAACATTTCCACTCAAAATACAGAGTTTGTTATATGGTCGGCTGTGTGCGATTTTGCGAGTGTGGTAAAATCGCATAACAGCAAAATCGCATAACAGCCGAGCATACACCCAGCAGCGCTGCTGATGCCTGAACGGTATGTGGAATGAAGTGGGCGGGCATCGGGAGGCCACTATGGCATGGGGCAAGCACTATGGGCAGTCTATCTGAAGTGTACCTGGCGTATAAGACGACCCCCCACTTGGAGGCATATTTTTCAGGGCCAAAAAATCGTCTTATACGCCGGCAAATATGGTAATATAATATTGTATGCTAACTATATTTTTAATAAAAATATTTTAAAAAACAAATCCCCTTGAAGGATAAATAAATAAATAAATAAATAAATAAATAAATAAATAAATAAATTTCAGTGCAAGAATTCAGGTTAGAATAAAAAAAACTTCCTGCCTAATTTCTGTGAGATACTAAAACCAACTAACCTTCATAATCACAGTATGTAGTTCTCTTCCAAGTGTTGTACCAATTATATGTTTCTCTTTAGTTTCTAATAACACATGCCACCCTAATTATGCTTGACTCCTTCTCATAAAGGAATTAGAAATGTGTTCCTGATAATTGCAATCAAGAGTCTTAACTAAAACAACCAGGGAATTGAAGTCTCAGTGTTTATTTATTACTTATATAGTTTATATTCAAATTTTTTTAAATCCCCAGAGAGAGGCATATCCAGGGGAAGGCCTACTTAGAAGTGTCTATTGACCACTGGTAGGGACAGTTGGCTGCAGACCTCAAGCCGCATATGACTCTTCAATGCCACAGTAATGAAGAAACAACCATCCCAAATGACACAGGATGGGGCTTAGAAAGTAAAGGTAACATCTTTTAGAAATAACTAAGAAGAAAAATCATATTTTATTTTAGGTACATTTTATACCCTGCCTCAGTTCAAGAAGAATTAGAAGGATACAAAAATACACAGAGTATTATGATGGTTAATTTTATGTATCAGCTTAGCTGGGCCATAGTACCCAGTTATTTCTTCACACATTATTCTAGATGTTTCTGTGAAGGTATTTTTTAATGAGAGTAGCATTTAGATCAGCTGACTGTGAGTAAAGCAGTTTACCATTCATAATGTCCATGGGTCTCATCCTAGCAGTTGAAGGCCTTCATAGAAAAAGACTGACCTCCCCAAAGAAGAGGGAAGTCTACCAACAGCCAGCCCCCAGACTTGAACTGCAGCATCAACACTTCCCTGGGTCCATAGCTTGCTGCAGATTTGGGACATACCAGTGTCCAAAATTATATAAGCCAATTAAGGGAGAGGGAGAGAGAGAGAAAAAAAAAGAGGGAGAGAGATTTGATGCTTGAATTACTTAGTTATCACACAAATGCTTTCCTGGATTGTTTTTCATCCAGTTGTTTAATATGGTATATGAGGTCTGACAATTACATTCGCAAACTTGCCACCATGCATTTACATTGGCAATATTGTACAAACATCTCAGTAAGGTTTCATAACCTTGGTATATCAGTGTCTCACAGCTGTGATCGTGTCGATGTGCGGCGGTGTCTTGCTGAATGATGTTCATTATTGTTGTGTGGTTTTGTTTGCCATCACAAGAATGTCTGAGCTTGAAGTAGAGCAATGAACAAACATTAAATTTCTTGTTAAACTTGACAAGAGTGGAAGTGAAGTCCGGAACATATTAGTCCAAGTTTATGGGGATAACGGCATAAAGAAAATGGCAGTGTACAAATGGTTTAAATGTTTTTCTGAGGGGAGAGAAAACATCACTGATGAAGAGAAGTCAGAGCAGCCAATAACGAGCAGAACTGATGAAAACATTGCAAAAATTTGTCAAATTGTGTGTTAAAATCGTCAGCTGACTGTGAGAAACATAGCAGATCAAGTAAACATTGATAGAGAAACAGTTAGGAAAATCTTAACTGAAAATCTTGGAAGGAGAAAGGTGTGTGCAAAAATGGTCCCGAAGGAGTTCTTGCATCATGACAATGCACCAGCTCACACGGCACTGTCTGTGAGGGAATTTTTAGCCAATAAACAAATAACTGTATTAGAACACCCACCCTCCTGCTCACCTGATCTGGTTCCCAATGACTTCTTTCCTTACCTGAAGATAAAGGAAACATTGAAAGGAAGACATTTTGATGACAGTCAGCACATCAAGGGTAATACAATCACAGCTCTGATGGCCATTCCAAAAAAAAGAGTTCCAAAATTGCTTTGAAGGGTGAACTAGGTGCTAGCATCATTGCATAGCTTCTCAAGGGGAGTCCTTCGAAGGTGACCATAGTGATATTCAGCAATGAGGTATGTAGCACTTTTTCTAGGATGAGCTCACAAACTTACAGTATTTCCCCATGTATAAGATGCACCTTAATTTTGGGGCCTGAAATTTGAAAAAAAAAATGTATTACATAAAGTTATTGAACTCAAGTTTTATTCATCATAAAATTCATACAACTCCTTATCACTGTCAAAACTCCCAACCATTAGCTTGTCCTCATCTGTGTCTGATGAAGAATCACTGTCTTCCTATATTGCCTCGTCCTCAGTTCCATTATGACATTTGAAATCTACAATCACTGTATAAGACACCCCCAGTTTTTAGACCCCAAAGTTTTCAAAAAAAGGTGTGTCTTATACATGGGGAAATACAGTAGGTGTCCAACCTCATATATATAAGAATTTCCCCCACCTAACTTTATCACCATCACTTTTTACTAATTGCCTTATTTATTTGAATTACTTATTCAAAACAGCATTTGATTATTCAAAATAATGTTCCTCAATTTTAACTGAATCCTCAAGCAAGCCAGCATCCAGCTTCTTAGCTTGCATGGTAATTCATCAATACATTCATTATGCATTTCTTATGGATAGGACATGGATTAAAATGAACGATTTGGTTAAAGGTACATCTACATTTTTTAGGCAGAAAAAAAGGAGGAGAAAAAAAATACATGCCTAAAGAGATTTTTTTCTGAGAAGCCCAACTGCTTTAAAATATCATATCAATTATTTTTAACTTTGTAAGGCACTTTTACTCTAGACGATTAAAAACATATATATACCTGTACCTCAGAGAGTGACATTTTTATTTACAACCAAGGGGTGGGTGACTTGAAGCCCATAAAAGCTAATTAGTTGGTCCAAAGTCACAGATGGATCAGTGGAAAAGAATCTTCCAGAACCCCAAAAGCCAAACTCCTGATTATAAAATAAATAAAACTTCAAAAAGTAAGTAGAAGGACTACAATTGCATTTCCACAGAATTTGTTTGCTACCAGCAGTTGCAAACTGACAGATGGAGCAGAATTCTGCTCTACATTTAGAAGAGTTTTTTGGAAGGCCAGTACAATATTTGTGATTTTTTTTGTTGTTAATAAATTTGAATACCTTGAGGCCAGGATACCCTGCCCAGTCCCCCAGAATCCTTGCCATGCGTGGCCTAAGGTCATCACTGGTGACTTCATTCTTTCAGGTGGCCTGCCAATGCCGGAGGCTTTCGAGCATATGTCTCAGATCTACATATTGATCTATATGTAGTGACCAGGTACTCTATTTCCAACTTGAATCTTTATTGCTCTTCATTTTTAAAGCCATGTTTTTAAACTTTTTAAGGATTTCTTATTGCCATTCTTTCAATCTTCCAACCCAGTCTCACTACCAAAAATGCATGTCATTAAACGTATTCATTCAGCAAATATTTAGCACATCCTTACTGGTATGGACTAGGTGCAGCTGATAGCCAACGAAATAGGCTAACAAAATATCCTGTCTTCCTAGGGTAGGGATTCTAGCAGAAGAAGCAGGTATAAACAAACACTGATTCATGCTATGGGGGGTGGTGGGATGGAGGACACTTTCTGAAAAGGTTATCTGGGGGACCTCCCTGAAGAGGTGATATTTTGAGCAGAGACGTGCATGAAGAGAAGGTGAATCATATGAATACCTAGGGGTATTCATATGCAAAAGCAACAGGACAGAAACCTGCTGGATACAATTTCAAAACAATAAGAAGGGGCACAGAACATGGAGAAGAGCCGTACGAAACTAGGTCAGAGGGGTGGCCACGGGTCAGTTCATACATGGCCTTGTAGACCACATAAAGGACTTGGAATTTTCTCCAAGTGTAACAGGAATTCCTGGAGATGTTTAGCAGGGGAGTGACATGATGTGACTTGATACTTTAAAAAAATGTACCTGGCTGCCATGTTTAGAGTAGATTCTGAGAGGGTAAGAGTAGACAGAGAGAACCATCTAGGAGGCTACGGCATTAATCCAGGTGAGAGATGAGTTGACTGGACTCCATGGTCATGGTCCAGGGACGGGCTACACCTTGGAGCAGGAGGTGAGCAGTGATCAAATTTGGGATACATGTTGAAGGTAGAGTTTACAGAATTTCATGATGTGAACTTAGAGAATAAGAGATGAGTAAGAATGACTCCACCTGAACAAGTGATTTAATGACTGTGTCAATTCCTCAGATGAGGAAGTCTAGGAGAAGAGAAGGTTGGGGGGGGGGTGGAATCAAGAGTTAAATTTTGGGGCCGGCCGAGTGGCACGATGGTTAAGAGCTGGCTTGGGACGCCAGAGGGCCCCGGTTCAGATCTCACATATGAAGGCCAGTGACACTGCCCTCTACAGCTAAGGTGCTGAACAACAGCTCGACCTGGAGCTGGGCTGCTGTGAGTCGCCAGTGACAGCGTAGGCTGCAGCCCCTGTGGCAGTGGGTTGCCATGGGCTACCATGTGTAGCCAGCAGCCAGCGTGAGCAGCCAGCAGCCACAGTGAGCAGCCATCCAGAAGCCGGTGGCTGATCTGCCTCGCCCGGGAAGAGCGCAATGATGGTGCCAACTTGGGCCAGTGAAGCGACGTCCTCCACAACTAGACTGAAGAACAAAAGGACAGCAACTTGTCTGTTCCCCTTCCCCCAATTCCCCAGCACTGTCCCCATCCCCCCAATTCCCCAATTTAAAAAAAAAGAGTTAAATTTTGGTCAAGTGAATTATGAGATGCCTATTTGACATCTAAATGGAGATATCTCATAGATAATTAAATTCACAATTCTGGAATTCAAGTGAGAAGAAGGGCTATAGGCATATATTTAGGCTTATAAATATAGAGACTGTATATAATGCCATGGAAATGGAAAGAAACACTTAGGGAGTAAGTATATAGAGAGAAGAGGTCCAAGACTGAGCTCTGCTGAGATCACACCACCATTGAGAGCTAAGGAGGAAGAGGAGCTTCCAGCAGAGGACACGCAGAAGGATGGGCCAGTGAGGCAAGAGGCTGTGATGTGATGGAAGTCAAATGAAGAATAAAATAACAGCAGCCTCAGCATCAACTGGGAACTTGTTGGAAATATAAATTCTCAGACCCCACACCAGACAGCCAAAAGCAGGGTTTTACCCAAACTTGCAAGAGACTCTGATACACACAAAAGTTTTAGAACCAAAGTAATTCAGTAAAGAAAAAAAATAAAGGAGATACTGAACAGGATATGGTCCCTAGAAGTATTTGCTAAGACCCAAACTGAATCACACGTATTTAAACTCTATGATCTAAATAAACTCTATGATCTAGCTAAATTTTATAGTATTTTTTTCTGTTGCAGTATCAAATGATGTTCATATAACTAGAAGCTTTGTAAAACAAATATCTTTAGCAGACTCCCTTCATTTTATTTTTCATGAGATTCGTCTTACCACAGATAGTAGCTATTGTTTCAAGGAGCTTGCTTTTCAATGCTTCTTTTGCAAATAGATCTTAACACCCTACTCCCTTTCCCACTATTTTCAACCACATTACAGTTCACATTACAAGTTAGAATATGAAACAAACTTACATGAAAAAAATTTTCATACAGGAAAAATTTTAAATTGTTAACGTATTTTACACCATTGGTTTCTAAATCTATCTGCTTATCAAAATCAGTTGGGAGTTTTGAGGTTTGTTTTTTTTTTAATGTAGATTCTTGGGCTTCACGCCCATCTCAAAATAGAATCTTGGAAGTAGGACTCAAGAATCTGTATTTAACATTTTTTTTAATATATTTTTTAAAAACCTTCTCAGTTGATTTCAAAGATTAAAAGGGCTTGGGAACCACTGTTATAAACTGTAGGCACTTTCGAATTTCAGGAACTATATATCTGTCAGGGCTGAGCCATCAGGGAAAGCTCTGTGGCAGAAGTGGGATTTGACTGGGCAGAGTAGACTGTCAATTGTAGTAGACTGTCAACTAACAGGTAGGGAAAGGGCACGGGTTCCCCAGCAATAAACAATAATATAACAAAGGTAAGAGGTAACAAGCACTGGTGCATTTGTGGTCCTGTGAGATGATTAGGCTCACCAGAAAGCAGGGAGGATGCAGTGAGAAGTGATGGGAAATAGGTTACACGAGGAGGCACTTCACAGTCAATTTCAATAATAGCTCAAGCTTCAAGACAGATGAGTGTGACATGAAGAACAGGAGGAAGGGGTCATGACCCTCTGTCAGTTTTAACCCAGCTCTGAACTAACCAATGATAGCCTCTAGACAAGTGACTCTGGACTACAATTCAGGCAAAAGGAGATTTTGTCCCCATCTGTGATTCTCAGTAAAATGAAAAAACAGGACTAATGGCATCTAAGAGTTCTTGTAGCTCTAACCTTTATATTTTATTTATAAGTCCCACTATTTCATCATTCCCAAAGAGTCCCTTTAAGCATTTGTTGCTGTCTTTTGAATTTTACTTCTATCCATTATGGAGAGAATAAATTGCCAAATGATGTGGGCAATAGAGGGTGATTTTTTTTCATTAATCTCACAATAGGAAGTCCCGCGCTTACAGTCAAGTAACAATAAACCCGAAACAATACACACCTTTCTCCAAGGCTGATTCTAGAGACTTTGTGAGCTTAACATAGTTTTTGTGACTGAGACAGGCCTTAAAACACACACACATCAAAAATGGATTCATATGCCACATTGACCTAGAAGAATAAAACCCTTTAGCAAATAACTTGTTAGATAAATCTGACATGACAAGCATTTCTGCAGTAGTAGCCACTTTCCTCAAGGGACTTACTGATATATGAAGACTAATAGACTCATGGGATAAAAGACTACACCTTCTATTTCCAAGTACACTTGACACAATCCAAAATCAATTTTCTCGTCTTTCTGAAGTAGTTCCAATCTGTCAAGATCCATCCCTCTTTGGCTCCATCTCCAGCCATGTTCCTTTTTCCATCATATTATTTAACGACTACCATTGCAAATTACAGAGATGAAGATTCAACGGAAGATAAAAATGTTGCTGAAATAGAGAATTCAGTATTACCCACTTTAAAATTGTCTTGCTGAAAGCTCATGAGTTTATTCTCCTGATTCTCAGGAACAATTCTTTCATTATTTCCCACAAAGTATAGAAAAATGTTCAAAAGAAATTTCAAGGAATTATGATAAAGGTCTTCAAACGAAGCAAAAAGCAAGCTGAAGTTAATAAAGTCTGCTTCATGCTATGACTCCATACTATATTAGGGATATCTGATGGCTTATCCGAGTTCCAAATAAAAGATTTATAGGATAAAAGCTGTAGAGAAAATAGAATAATTTACTCTGGAAGATCTGGTTCTGTTCCTCTTATGATTTGTGTCCTGACAAATGATCTCTTTAAAAGTGGTGCCAGAATGTAGTGGAATTGACTTTCTATAAAAAAAAAAAAAATCCCCAAATAAAGAGCACCTGTACTGAATACTTAATGTTTACTGACCTATTATTAGGTTTAAGAATTTAAATATATTTCATTTATTTATAAGTTATAGTATTTTATTAATAATATATTATATATATGTATATATATATATATAAATATATATATACATATATATATATATATATAACACATATAAGACAAAGTTTCAAAAGCCAACAAGCAGGTGGACAAGGAAAATGTTGCAAAACAATAAAAGCTAGTTATTACAATGGACATAAATCTGACCACATACATGATGAATAATGGTGTTTCTTATCATAAATTATCAGGAGAGTTTTGTGGAAAATCAGGTTTGGACTGGACTTTGAGGGATCAGCAAACTTTAAGACCTTAGCAGTGTGAGGGTGCCCTCTGAATGTCCTGACAATTCTATCACCTAAGTGGATTTTACGCAGGTTCCCTTCTCCATCTGCTCTGCCAGTGATCTGCTTCCAGACACCGCCATCTCTGAATGCCTCAAACGGCCTTGTTTCTGCTTCCACTTTGGCCCAATTGAATCCATTGTTTGTGTTGGTCTACTTTCTGTTCCTGGAACATGCCAAGTGCCTTCCACCTCATTGCCCTTGTCTATCGTTTTGACTGCTGTAGAGAGTCTGACACATAGTAGCTCCCCAATAATATATATTGAATAAATGAATAATTGTGTATCCTGGTTTGTAAACTTCACAAGGGCAGAGACCATGGTGTTTAAATCCCCAGTCTGTTCCCAGAAGCCAGCATAACACCTAAATACATAGTGGGTGTTCTGTAAATATTTACTGAAGAAAGAAAGAAAAGGAGGGAGGAGGAAGGGCGAGAGAAAGGAAAGATTAAGCAAATACCAAATCTGCTACATGGGTTTTGCTTTAAGGACATGTTATTATCCTTGTCATTATTATGAAAATTCTTGTTTTCCTTTAGAAGCATATAACAACACCATCACACAGCATGGAATAAAGATAGAAAAGTCTGTTAATATTTCCCTACTAGAATTATTTTATAACTATCTGTTTCACTGTGCACTGTTTTAAAAAATAATGCATAGTTATAAAAATTCCATAATTGCACCTAAAATAGCCCCAAAGCGTTATCATGAATACCTACTGTCTGTATTTCCAAATGCTAAGAACTAAGTATGCATGTTTTCAGTCATTTTAACAAGACTTTTACTTAAATATTAAAAAGACCAGGTACATGATAGAAACTACCTTGTTAACATCTACATACAGTAGTTTGATTCCTATAACGTAACTGCATATGCTCAGAGAAACATTATGTTTCTAATGCTGGAGGTAATATTACTTCAGTGACATTATCAAAATGAATTGTACTGCTTCATTATTACAGCAAGACATATGCCATTATCTATTGGATTTAACAAATATGCACCATCAAGGCTGCTTTCATATTTAGTACCCCAGGGTATGCCATAGAGTAATAATGCATTATAAAAGAAAAATTGTTTTGCACTCTTCCTTATAAATTATTCTTCCTTTCACATCCCCCAGGTGTTACAAGATTTTTTTAAAAGCATAGAGCTTTTTTTTAAGCATAGAGATGTGCATGGCACTTGACCAAAGTTAATAACAAAATTATACTTTGTTAGCCCACTGGGAACTCATAATACAGTATGAAAACAGCATAAACACAGAAAACAGGATGAGAGGATTTTTTTTTTGCTATAATACCAAGAGAGCTGCAACAACCTCTTTGGAGTAAGAAATGTAAAAGCATATTATATACCTTGTGTGGTGTATATATGCATAGGTTCTGCAAAGTACAAGTTTGGCCTCATTCACCACAATAGAAATTTCAGTCTCATAAAGAACTCCACCAACTATTTTTCTTAAATCAGAAAAACAAAAATTGAATTTAAATATGAAAATAAATGCAACTTGAATAAAGGAAATTGGAACTAAAGTTTCCTAAAATTGAGTAATCTGGGATTTTTAAGAGTACTGGTCCAGTTTTTATGAAGCAAGATTTCTCCAAGAACAGTACCTGACATCTCAGGAGTTATTTCTCTGGGATTATAGTTGACCTTCATAATTCTCTTAGCTATCAACTTTTATGATTAATTTGATTGATCTTCTGCTGATATATTAATAATACAGACCTATTATAGCAAACTATCCAGTTTCATCCTTTGCTTTGCTTCCTGGCCATCAAAAATAACAGTGTACATGATTTTCTAAATTTTAGTAGGTTTACAAATTAGTCTCTCTATTTTAATAACTTCCTTCTAACTAGAGGGAAAATTGGAAAATATAGAACTCTAAAATAACACCATTATTCTGCCTTCAAGAGTTAAACACTGGCAGCATTTTCATGTATCCTTTTCTATTTAATGCATTTTAAGTAGCCATTCATGCAACTAACACATATTTATTGATTGCCTGCTATGTGCTTGCTATTGTTCTAGAGATTGGCAATGCTAATATGAAGAGAACAATTAAGATGCCTGCTCCCATGAAACTAACATACTGGTGATGGAAATAGATAATAAACAAATAAGTATATAATACAGAAATGTAAGTACTCTGAAGAAAAAGGGTTTCAGCTAACTAGTGTCATTTACAGAAATGGAAATACTGGGAAAGGAAAACATTGAAAGGAATCACAAGTCTGGTTTTAGACCTGATCCATTTGCACGGGCCATTAGGTCATCTGGGTAGTGATAATACCATACTGTTTCTAATGGTTTATGGTCTGCCTCTCCACTTGGCTTTTTATGGGTATTTTCCCATTCAAAAATACATATTTCTATATGGTGATCATAAAAACCTACCTAGAAATTCACTTATTGATGAATATTTGTTTCCTTTTTATAATGTGTTTATAAAGAACTCTTAGAAACTCTTTCCATGCATATTTATAGAAATGCCTGATATTTTGTTATGGTAATTCCTAATGCTTTTTTTATTTATATTGTCAAACTTTTTCTCCAGAAAGATTATGCCAATTTTCACACACATTAATTTGCCTCTCAGTATTTTAATTTTTTTCTTTTTTAAAAAAATAAAGCATTTCTTTGCTATGTTTGATAGATACAAAAATTATAGCTAACATTTACTGAGAAATTATTACTTAGCAAATGCTGTGCTACACACTTACATATACCATTTCAGTTGAAAGTTAAGAAGGCTGAGGTTTTAAAGAGCTAAATAAATTTCCAAATGTCCTTCAGGTATTAAGTCAGAGCTGAGATTTGAATTCAAATCATCTGGTTTTATAACCTCTTTCTACTAAATCACAACATTATATGCAATTTAATTGATGATTGATTGGTAATTCAAGTTTGGCAATGGTAATATTGATATATTTTATATGTTTACTGAGTTTCTTGTAATTTGATACTGCCAATGCATTCATGCATTTCTTTATTCTACCATGATAGACTCTATGGAAATGACGTTGACTGAAAAGAGACATGGACTCTAACCTCATGAAGGGCACAGCCCAGAGCAGGAAATACAGCAAACAGGTTAGAGAAAGAACTGCAGGCAGGGTCAAGCAAAGATTTGTATTTTAAATCTATTCCCAGTACTAACGACTGTGGAATGTGAGGACTGCTTCTTGAAAGGGCCACCGGCTGGACTCTATAATAAAAGTTGAAGAGCTCTAAGCCTTGTGGCTCAATTAGAAACCCCATTCTTAAGTCCCAGAAGTCACGTCTGAGTTACGGAGCAGCCACAGGACAAGCACACAGGACAGGCAGGGATTAGGGTGTCATGATGTGGCTTCCTGGATTGGGAAGTGTGATGGTTAGTTTTATATGTCACCTTGACTGGGCTAGGTGGTACCCAGATAGCTGGTAAAACATTACTTTGGGGGGTGTCTGTGAAAGTGTTTCCAGAAGCAATTAGCATTTGAATTGCTGAACTGAATGAAGCAGATGAACTGATCCAGTGTGGTGCTCATCATCCAATCTTTTGGTGGCCTGGATAGAACAAAAAGATAGACAAAGAAGAAATTCACTCCCTCTGCTCGTGCTGAGACTCCATTGTCTTCTACCCTCAGATGTTGGCCCTCCTGGTTCCTGGGCTTCTGCGCTCATACTGGAACTTATATCACCTCCCAATTATCAGTTTCCAACTCAGACTGAATTATACTGCTGGCATTCCTGATTCTCCAGATTGCAGATGGCAGATTGTGGGACTTCTCTGCTTCCATAACGACATGAGGCAATTCCTAAAATGAATCTCATCTTATATCCATATCTATTTCAATAGTTCCTGTGCCTGGCAGTACCCCACCCATGTGGACCATGTGAACCAGCCCAAGCTGCACCTTCGTATGGAAAGCACACAGTAGGTCATCCACTTTATCAAGATAACTTTTGACCTCTCTAGTTAAGAGCTTCCTTCCTACAGACCCACTAACCTGCAAGATCTTGGGTTTCTACAGCTTGGAGTAGCAGCAGTTTACAGAGTCTTAAAATCAACAAAATGATAAGCAAAGTGACCTTGATCAATCACATCCTCAGAGATTGAAAAATATGCAACTAGAAATGATTTCCTGAAAAAAGAGAAAAACCCCAGTCAATCCTATAAGAACAGAATACAGAAGGTGTCAGTTGAACAGACAGCTGAACAGAAGCATCAGGACAATCCTGAGAGTGTCATCTTCAACAGATGAGGAGTTATTCTTGTCAGCTGCTCAGTGTAAAGAAATGAGAAGCTTGCCAGAAGGTCACTGTATAGCCTGTATAGTGTTGTATTATATTTATCATTACTTAGCTAATGTGGAGTCAAGTATATATAGTTTCATTAGAAAACATGGACTCGATCACTCTCATCAAAGCCTTTTGTCATCTTCCAAAAATCTATGCTAAGAACCAGCCCTTCAAAGTATTATTTTACATGGACTTCTGAACAATTAAGTCAAGGTTCAGGCACCTAAAATGAAAATGAGGGGCATAACCTCTCTCACAGATGTTCTCTGCAGGCTTATTTCTCCTGAGCATGCCGCATGACTCTTATATTCGCCATGTCATTTCTTCCTTACAATAATCTGGTGAATTATGATGGAACAGATATTAATAAGCCCCCATGAAGAATAAGGAAACTGAAACTCAAAATGGATGATTTGTCCAAGGTCACACAGCCAATAAATAAAGTCTGGAATTCTGGCTTCCATTCAACCACATACATGGTTCTTTTTTATTTCATGACTTTTTGTACTTAATCATGATTTTAAAGTTGCTGATTTTTCTTAAAGCATTATACTGGGACTCTAAAGTTCAATAAGCTTATCATCAAACTTGCTTTTTAAAATGGAGGTCCCAGGGCCGACCGTGTGGCACGTTGGTTAAGAGTTGGCTTGGGAGTGACGGCTCTGAGCAGCAGGGCCGCAGTTCGGATCCCACATGAGGGCCAGCAATGCTGCGCCCTCTGCAACTAAGATGATGAACAACAACTCGACCTGGAGCTGGGCTGCCGTGAGTCACCAGCAACAGCATAGGCTGCAGCGGGTCTGTAGTGGGCTGTCATGAGCTACCGTGAATGGCTCGCAGCTGGCGTGAGCAGCCAGCAGCCAGCATGAGCTTCCATGAGCCACCTTGAGCCGCCGTGAGTGGTTGTCCAGTAGCCCAAGCCCGCAACAGATCTGCCTCACCCGGGAAGAGCACAATGATAATACCAACATAGGCCAATGAAGCGCCCTTCTCCACAACTTGACTGAAGAACAAAAGGACAGCAACTTGTCTGTTCCCCTTCCCTGATTCCCCAATGCTGTTCTTCTCTCCCAATTCCCCAATAAAATCTTAAAAAAAAAAATTAAAATGGAGGTCCCACAGTTGGTCACAGAGGCTGCAATAGTTCTCCTTACGGCTTTGAGTGCCTTGTTTACTGCTCATTGATTGCCATGACAATGCTACCATAAATAACCCCAGGTAGATTGCTATGTATAATCACAGAAGACATCCATATGCATGAGTCACCTGTCAGCTCTCCAAGCTCATCATTTCCAATATCTGTCATCATGTCATCAAGGATTCACTGAATTTGTGACACACACAATACTCACTCTCTCAAAAGCTGAAAATCATGCTACACAGATTTGTGGTTGAAGAAAACAAAATAAGAAATGCCAACTATTTGGAGGGAAGAATGTGTATGGCTTGGCCAGGTCACTCAACTGCTCTTTGTCCCACCCCCATAGTGCCAGGATCCAGTCTCAAGAAGGAATTTAAATCTACTTTTTACTTGTGGTTAAACAATATACCCACTGACTCATTTCATGTGAGCCATAAGAGGCAAGACATAAAATTCTCTTAGAATCTTCTGGAACAAACTACCAGATGGCAGCTTACCCTGAGGTGGTGTATATCAGTCACAGCAATGTTTCAGGAAAGGCTTTGGTCATGTGGGCAGGATTAGTTGTGATGGGTCAGTATGACCAGGAAAATGTTTAGACTGACAAGCCATCAATAATATGAGGGTAGGTAAGAATCAAAGGTCCTGACAAAAGGGCCAGCCTCCATTCCAGCAAGGTAAGCTGTATACAATTATTCAAACCCAGGAAGAGGACAAAGGATAGGATTCCAATAGGCAAGAGCCAGGAATCAAACAATTTACAGTGAGAGGGAGGCAGGAAAGCAATAATCCAGGTAGAAAATTCACAGGCAGGGGGAGCAAGTAGTAGAAGTCCAAGTAAGTAAAAGACCCAAAGCCTGAGGAGAAAAGTGAGTCCGTTCAAGTCATCAGTAGTCAAGGCATTACACTGCATATCTGACTCTGATACAAGATTTGTCTCATCCGAGGGTCTCTTAGATACTAGCTGCCAAGCCTCAGCACATAGCTACAAAGAGATAAGTAGCGTCGCCTGTCTAGGAGATGGCTTCTGGTGGTTCTGAAAAACAGAAGCCAAAAATAAAAGCCCAAAAAAGAGTGAGTTTGCATTTTTATTGCTCTAGTAACTATATGTAAATAAATGCACATGCCATTTAAATAAGGCTAATAATGCACAAAACTGTACCCCTGAATCTATTTTACTCATGTCTATAGAAAATGACTAATGTGGGTAACATTAATAATTATAGTAACAACAAAAACAAACATTGCTACATGCTAGGCACTTTTTGTGGAAAACAATAAAATAACCGTAATCATAGTAATATCTAATTTTGTTGATCAGAGTTCATCACCAGTGTTCCGTTTCTACACCAGAGTTCTCTTTCTGTGTCCACACAGAAACAGTTCATGTGAGGACAGAGTCTGGCACGGTGTGTTTAGGGAAAGATGAACAGCTCTATGAGGCTGGAGACAAGGCCATATGAGGGGATGCAGTGGGAGATGGGAAAGTTAAGTGCAGTCTTTGCGTAACTGGATCACCATGAAGGAAATGGCCACTTGGCCTAATATCTCCTGGGTTATAAATACTGATTCTGTAGCCCTGTGAGCAAAAGGAACAGAAATGGAAAACTTCTTGGATTTTTTAAGGAGGGTCAGAGTTAATGCACTGGTGATGTCAAGAACCACCATGACACTTTGCATGTGATGTCTTTTATTCCTTCCAACAATTCTGTTAGGCACTCTTATTATCTCCATTTTGCAAAGGAGTCGTGGAGACATTAGGTAATTTTCTCAAGATCGCACAACTAGTGAGTCTGGATTTGAACCCATGTTTTCCAACCTCAGCAGCCATTCCTAGGAGGAAGGACCACCATGACATTAGATCTAATGATGGATCAAAAGACCAAAAAAAAGTGTTTACTGCACACTCCAAAATCCCCCTTCTTCTCAATTCTTATTCCATCTAACAAATAGCCTAAAATTCTCAACTTCCCTTGAGCACCATCTTCTTCTGACATCTGAAAATGCTGAGGGTGGGAAGGTGGCAAGGAATTAACATTTACTGAAATGTATGACATTACTTAGTGCCAGGTTCTATATTCATCACTGAACATACATGACCCCATTCAGCAGGAGCCTTTAGAACATTCTTTCCCCCATTCATGCCCCTCCAGAGCCAGGGCAGAAGATCAGTGTGTCTCCTTACTAGCAGCCACTGTTGCACAGAGCCAGAGGGCAAACCCAAAATCATGCCAAGAGTCATAGCCAGAAAAGTGGGTTTCAAAGGCTGCGGTAGATCTGAAATGAAAAGTAAAACAGGGAGGGGACTTGGGACAGTCTCAATGAATACTACAGAAAATAAGCTCTATGGAGGGTGCCTAGACACATATGTGTTCATGACAGACTTTGGTCTGAGCAAGTCAAAAGTATGGGAAGGGCCTAGGACAGAAGGGACAAGTTCTTAAACTTCTCAAGGCTGAACCAAGCTTAGCTTTTCACATTTCCTGTGTGATGAGTGGGCTTAAAATTCAATCCAGTTCAATAATATTATAGAATTGTGCACTTAAAACCTATGTAATTTTACTAACCATTGTCACCCAATAAATTTAACTTTTTAAAAAAAGTTCAAATGCCAAAAAAAAAATTTACTCTGAACTATCTTTTCAACCAATGAAAAATATATGGGGCCAGTTACTCCTTGTCTATAATCAGATACTGAAAAAGTATATGATATAGAGAGTATATTAAAAAGCAAACGAGGAATGAATATTATGACGAGAGTGAGAGCAGAGGATGGTTAAGTGGCTGTTCCTATTTAAACTGTCTGCTCCAGCCTTTCTCATGAAGGTGTCTCACATATTAAGAAGGGGCCAAAAAGCAACCAATTAAACATCTGTCAGCACTTTCCCTGTAGTGTTTAATTTGAAACAAGTTTCTATTTCCTTCTAAATGAGAGTTGATTATTCAAGGGAGAGCTGGCTGGGTTGTACATGACTTTGGCTTGACCCAGACTAGCATTAATCAGCAAATGCATCAGTGCCAAAGCCTGCAGTTTCAACAAGATGGAAAAGGAACATTTTACAATGGTTCAGCGAAGCTGCCAGTGTGAGCATTTCATTCACTGACAGTAACAAGATTAATGAATACAGCCACCTGGGTGGTGCTGTGAATGTTACCCTCAAGCTGATTTTCAAATACTGCTAACCTAAGAAGCCAAAACTCATGTAATGAAACATACAATACCTAATGTCTATACAGTAACAGACCTTGTCCATTAGGGAATGTGGGAAATGCTTCATGTTTTACTTGAGTCTTAATTTTTCAGGTCTTCATTATAAGGAGGTGGCTACCCCAACTGCCTTTGTGATGTAAATCTGTTTTGACCATTAGCTCTGACCCTCCTTAAGGAGTTCAAGAACTTTTCCATTTCTGTTCCTTTTGCTCACAGGGCTACAGAATCAGTATTTATAACCCAGGAGATATTAGGCCAAGTGGCCATTTCCTTCATGGTGATCCAGTTACGCAAAGACTGCACTTAACTTTCCCATCTCCCGCTGCATCCCCTCATATGGCCTTGTCTCCATCCTCATAGAGCTGTTCATCTTTCCCTAAACACACCGTGCCAGACTGTCCTCACACGAAGTTTTTCTGTGTGCACACAGACAGAGAGCTCTGGTGTAGAACTGTTCTCCTCCTCTTATTTATTTTTTTTTAGTTAAATTTATTGGTGTGACAGTGATTAGTAAAATTACATAGGTTTCAAGTGTACAACACTATAATACATCATCTATACCAGGCCGGGGTGCCAAAGAAATGTATGCAAGTGGACACTTTGGTCACTGTTGCTCAAGCAGTAGTTCACTGTAATCAGAAGTGTCTGAATGCTAATGGTAACCCCTCTGAGCACCTCTTGTAATTGCAGAAGTCAAATGTGACTTTTATTCATCTTTTGTTATTGGTATATGTTGAGTATTATACTTTTAATACAGTATTTTTCGTTCTTAAAATGTGTATACATTTTTTTGGCACCCTCTGTATATCACATTGTGTGCTCACCACCCAGAGTCAGTTCTCCTTACATTGCCATATATTTCACCCCTTTTACCCTCTTCTACCACCCCCCCTACCCATCCCTTTGGTGTGCTTTTCTTATAAGTACACCAGTTCTATCAGACTAGACTCCTACACTTATGACCTCATTTAACCTTAATTACCTTCTTAAAGGTCCTATCTTCATATACACTCACATAGAGGGAGCGGGGTACAGGCTTCAAAATACAAATTTGAGGATAACACAATTCAGTGAATAACACTCATGTGCTCAAACCAGCCCAGAAAGTTCTTCCCTCTCTTTTCCTCTGAGAGACATTCCACTCAAGCTTCTGGATTCTACCTAAGTGTTATCTTCTCCAAGAAGCCTTCCCCAGTTCCAGTCATGAATAATCTTTTCCCATTTGGGCACCTATTTCATTCTCCCTCATATTCTTTCTTATTCGTTGTTTATATGTCTCTCTCTGCTAATACACTGCGAGTTCCTTGGAAACAAGGACTCTGTCAGACTTGTCTTGCCTTACCCATAACACCTCGCACAGTACTGTGTGTCACAGTCATTCACTCTTTCTGTATCTGCAGTGTCTGGCACATGACTATACACAGCAGGCACTCAATAAATAAGAATAAATAAATTTTCTCTTTCTTTCTGCTACTGACATGTTCTCTGTTTCCCTTTAATCCTTTTTGTCCTCTTTCTGAACTCGCTTCCTTTCCCTTTTTCCTTTCCAACAACATCAACACACATTTTTTTCAAGCCCCCCTATAAGTACAGTTTGCTCACTTCACCCTTACTCCCTTGCCCATACTCTTTGCAAACAAACATCGAAAACTTCAAGTATGAAGTTGCACCTATATTCCAACAACTCTAAAAGTCTGTCTGTAGCCCAGGCCTCCCAGCTGAGCTTCAGTCCTGGAAACCCAGGTACCTGCTTGATGTCTCTACTCAATGTCCCACGAGCAAGCCAAACACAACCACCCATCTAAGCATAAGTACCCCGCATCAAATCAGTCCACAAATCCTGCAGACTAGGCTACCTCAACCTGTCCCCTCCCGCCACTTCCTTAATTGAGCCTGGTATGCTACTTGCCAGGATGTTGGTAACAGTGAGGGTGGGTGTGAGGGTGAGGTGGTGGTGTTGATGTTGATGATGATGATGATAATAACAACAAAACAACAACTTGATTATTTGTTCAATTGTGGGTGTAGGCTCATTCCCACTACTTTCCTAGATTCTGTTTTTGATCCCACCAGACCAAATACAACTTCCCACTTACATGTGATATTTCTTGCTGATGTTTCTTTCTCTAAACTGCTCCCTCAGGCAGAAGTATCAACCTCTAGCTTCTGCATCCAGTTAATTCTAGCCCAGCTGTCAAAACTTAGGTGAGGTCACCACCTCCTGGAGCAAGATTTCCAGGATATTCTTTGTACTCCGATGGCACTGCAAGCATACCTCTACCATCACACTTGTATTGGGTTAAAATTTGGAAAGATGAATAAAAATTTTCCTTGGCTTTCCTCTTCCAAGTCAGTGATCTTCACTGAAAAAGGAACACACACACACACACACACACACACACACACACACACACCCCAGAAACTAAGGAGTCACTTGACTTTATAAATAGAAATTGGATGCCATGTCGCTTTCCCCAATCACAAATTTGAATACTTCAGAGTACATGAAAAGTGGGGCTCAATTTTAAAACTATAAAACTATATTTTCAGTCATATTCAGTATCATTTTCTTACTTTATAGAATGAGCAGAGATCCTTCTATGTAAATCTCTCTGAGTAAAATGAAGAAATGAATGAATCTAAACTGAGAGTCATTCTAACAACACTGAGATGTTCTTGAGGCTGTCATAGCTACAGTGAGTCTCAAAATAAATGTAAAAGCAATAAAACATCTTATAAAGTTGCAAAGTAGTCAGCTTTGGGTCACATCCTTGAGACCAAACCAATTACAGTGTGTACAAAGTGCAGAATGATTGGGAGATCTGTAAATGCCACTGATGACACACATGACTCTTTGAACAGTTTCATCAGTGTTGCTAAACACCAAGTGATGAGAAAGATAACCAATATCCAGGACCTGAAACATAATCAATACTACAACATAGAAACTAGGCTTGTTACATTTCAACGTGGCTGGGTTTACATGAAAAACAGCAGAACACAAAAAACAGTTCTTTATGTACTTTTATGAGGGGACACAGAGGAAACCCTTAACAAATGGGATAAAATGCTTGTTCTACAAACAAGAACAAATTTTTATTGAGCAGCACTCTCTTGGCTCAAGGACTGCACTAGACCTAAGAGCTGAGCTTTGCTGAGAAACATCAGTGAAGGCAGATCAGCCCTGAGTAGTGAGGAATGTGAGAGACGTGGGTTCTATTTGACTAAAGTTTCACTCTGACCACTCATCACTGCACCCAAACTGCTTGATAAAAATGCACCTAAGAGAAAGCTAGTTAATCGTCAGGGGTTTTAGTGTGGATTTAATCACCTAGCAATTTATTTGGAAAAAAAAAAGCTACTGATTAATAATTGGGTTTTTCATTTTTTAAGTCTATAAATTACTTTCAAAATAATATTTGATTGCATTTATCCTACATTATCTTTCACAAACTGATTTTCTGAGGCAGAAGACTGAGAAGTTGTGTTGTGAAAAGCAACAGACTTCAAATGGGACAACTCAAGCAAGCCAAAACATCACCTCCTGGGAGCAGAATGTGGAAATATTCTTGCAGCCTCCATTATATGTGCAAAAAGTAATCATAAGGCATGTCACCTTCCCACACAAAGAATAAAGAGACCCATATATATCACAAAGGTAAGTATAAAATGACAGGACTGATTTTCTTATACAACTTACAGTGAGTCTCATTGCTTTGTAATTATAGTAGGTGTACCTTGAATTACAAACCTTAAACCAAACAACCTTAATTTGGAACATAAGTTATAGATTACCAAGTAAGTACTTTTATATACCTTATCTCAAGTGATCCTTAAACATTACGCTGAGATATTACTATTAGAGATATTATCTCTAATGTTATAATCTCTCATTTCTAATATCTAATTTCAGCTGAAGAAACTAAGGTTCAGAAAGGTGAAGTGGCTTGCCCAACGTGATGCAACTGGGAAAATCTGAGCTAGAGCTGTGTCACAAAATCTTCTAACCCCAGCACTTTTTCCAATGCACCACTGCTGCTTTCATATATCTATGTCTATCCAACCACATCTGTGTGCCTGAGCCTATGAATCCACTTTTTTAATAAACATTTATTGATCATCTACTATATGCTTAGCACTATGTTAAATGCTGGGTATTTAACTGTGAATTAAATAATCTCATTGACCCCTTTGGAGCACAACAATCTACTGGGAAGACAATAACATCATCAGCAAAGTATTTCCCATGTGCCAGGCACTGTTCTAAGCCCTTTACAAGCATTACTCAACTTAATCTCATAAAAACTCTGAGTTGGGTAGTATTTATATCATTCCATTATAAGATGAGAAAACTAAGGCAAAACCAAACTGACATAAAGAGTGATATGTATTAAAAAGAATACTTTGGTGCTAAGACTGTGTTAAAGAAATTTCAACAGAGAATGTCCTATTTGAGCTGAGCTGTAAAAGGTGAACTGGGCTGTGAAAGGTGGAAAGGAAGACATTTCCAGGCAAAAAAGGCAAAGCATGAAAAAAGCTGGCAAGACTGAAGAGCTCCACTGCCTCCTCAGATGTGTTACCTGCTCTTTGGCCTCCCTGTCTTTGTCATCCTTCTCTAGCTAGGATTCTCTTCCCTCTTATCAAAACCAATACATCCACCAGGGCTTATTGATTAATTGGACGTGGCTGGAAACAAGAAAGAAGCCAAGATGACTCCAAAATACTTGACTGTCACAAAAGGAAGGATGGAGCTGGTATTCCTGAAATGGAAGACTGTGGGAGGAACAGTTTGAGGAGGAAGGTAAAGGAAGCTGCAAAAAGCAAGAAAAAAAGAGAAAGAAAGAAAGAAAGAAAGAAAGAAAGAAAGAAAGAAAGAAAGAAAGAAAGAAAGAAAGAAAGAAAGAAAGAAAGAAAGAAAGAAAGAAAGAAAGGTGAATTCAAAGCTTCTGTGTACTTTACATTGGCAGCATCTGTCTAGAGGAAGATAAGTCTTTTTATACTTTCTAATTTGCATTAAATAAATGTTATGGCTCCAAGAAAAATCAAGGGCTTGGTTTCAAGCATGTTAAGGGGTTTATTATACATGTATATCCAATTAAACTGTCAAGTAAGCAGTTGAATAAACAAATCTGAAGTTCCCTAACAGGTCCAGAAAGGAAACGTAATTTGGGAGTTGCAAGCTTAATTATATTATTTAAAACCATGAGACTGGATAAGTTCATCAATGGAGAGTGGAAAATAAAAGAGAGATTCAAGGACTGAGATCTGGAATCTGATGTTAAGAGGTCAGAGTGATGAGGAGAAACCAGCAAAGGAGACCAAGAGAGAGAATAACCAGTGAAGTGGGAGGAACTCAGAAGTTATCCTGGAAAATTAAAGGAATGATGTCAAATACTGTGGATAGATCAAATAAGATAAGGACTAGGAAGTGACCACTGCAGTGAGCAATACTACAGTCATTGGTGACTTTCACAGGAGCAGTTCTGGTGGAATGGTAAGGAAGAAAGCTTGATCTGATTGAGTTTAAAAGAGAATAGGAAGCGAGGAATGGGAGACAGCAAAATGAGACCACTGAAGTTTTGCTGTAAAGGGAAGCAGAAACATGGAGCAGTTATTGGCAGTTGTATTAGCTGCCATTTTTTTGTTTAAGTTGGGAGAAACAGTTACATGTCTGTATACTAATGGCAACTACCCAGTAAAGAGAGGGAAAATAATGATGCTGAAGAAAGAGGACAGAATTAATGGAGCAATGTTCTTGAGTAGATGATAAAGGATGGGATCTAGGGTACGAGTGGGATCATTGCCATAGCTAAGAGCACAAACTGTTCCGCCATAGTGACAGAGAAAAGGCAGAGTACAGGGGCACAGATGCAGGTGGGTAGGTAGAAGGAACAAAGGGAATTGTGGTATGTCTGTTCTGATCATTCTATTTTTTTCAGAGAAATGGGAAGGAAAGTCATCATCTGAGAACAAGGACTGCTAAATACTGTAAGCATTATTGGCCAAAAAATTAAAAATTAAAAATGCAAAATATAAAAAAATATTTAAAAATACGAAAAAAAAGGAGTTGTCAAGGGCATGAAACAACAGAGATTTTCATACAATACTAGTGGGCATGAAAATTAGTAGGACCACTTGGAAAATAGTATGACATTATTCAGTAAGGACAAAAATGTGCATATCCTATGACCCAACAATGCCATTCCTAAGTATTAATCCTATAGACACGTGTGTGTATGTGATCATGGCCCCTGTAAAGGAATAATTATGGTATAATCACTCTTATATGCTAAAAATTTATTTTTTATTTTTAAGAATCAGTTACAACCATCAAGATCATGGTTACCATTAGGAGAAAGGAAGGGGGCTGTACTCAAGAACGAACATACTGAAAGAGTCTCAGGTTCCAGCAATGTCCTATGTCGTAACCTGGATGGTTTGTTAAACTGTGCATGGATGTTTTATATGCTTTTATATACTGTTCAATTTCAACATTAAAAAATGTTTTTAATCCCATAGTCTTGCCACTTAAAGGTAACCCAGTCACTTTTGATTTAGAACTGTTTCACTGGGTAAATATTATACCAATTCAAGATTCTCCCACTCCCCACCATCTTCCTTCTCCTCTGAAGATGACATAATTTCCCAAGGCGGTTACAGAAATCTTGGCAGCTAAAGAAGGGCATTTGGTCCGCATGTACTTATCTGGACTCACTAGCATCTATTAAAGTGCAGCCCCTCCCACCTGTGTATAAGACATCATGCACTGATGTGTAGTACACATGTGCTCAGTTCCTGCCTCAACTCAGTAACAATCTCAAAGACAATGTACTCTGCAACCTCCTCATTCACACCTGGGCCCTCTTTCAGCCAACCGGCCCTCTCAGCACTTTCTCATGGCCCTGTAGGCTGAAGAAATTTCAGCTGCTTTTCTCTGAACCACCCTGCTGAACATGAGAACTAAGTGAGGCTGCCCCAGGTTTATCTACTTCCTCATCCTTTGCTTTCCATCTTCCTGAACCAGGCCATGAAAGCAAGGCACAAACCTTCATGCTGTGGGTATCTCCCAAATCTAGCATGTTTCTTTGGTTTCATTTCCTTCCAATCCACTTCCCTACAAATATCCACATTCTGCATCCTTTTTGTTTTTAGGTTCATTTTATAAACTTTGTTCTTAGTCCATCAGGGTCTGACTTCTAATATTTAAGAAAAGCTTTGGGGATCTAGAAAATTCTTAAGTGCCTGGTGTTTACCATTACCTTTAATTCTGTCCAGTTTTGCTTCACATTCTTTAAATCTCTATTATTAGGCAGATACGCATATTTATGATTGTTATATCTTCCTTATGTATTGACTTTTTTAATACTATGAAATCTCCTTTATCTTTTGTAATAACCTTTGTCTTGAAGGCTAGTTTATCTAATATTGATCCAGTTTACTTGGCTTTCTTGTGGTTATAGTTTAACATGGTATATTTTTTTCCATCCATTTATTTCAACCTATCTTGATATTTCCCTACAGGTCTGAGGCTCTCTGTTCATGTTTTTTTCAATCTTTTTTCTCTCTGCCCTTCAGATTGGATAATTTCTATTGATCTATCTTAAAGTTCACTGTCTCATTTCTACCATCTTCCACCCATTGCTAAGCCCATTCAGAAAATTTTTATTTCAGGTATTAACCTTCTTCAGTTCAAAAATTTATATTTGATTCTTTTTTATAGTGTCAATTTATTTACTGAAATATCTTAGCTACTTTTCCATTATAGAAATGTTTTCTTTTATATCCTTTAACACAATCACTGCTTTAAAATCCTTGTTTGCTAAATGCAACATCTGATTATATGGGGCATATTTTCTTATTTCTTCATGTCTAGTAATTTTGGATTACATCCTAGACATTATGAATGATACATTACACAGACTTGATTCTATTATGTTATTCAAAGACTTTTATTTTTGTTTCCTTGTTTGGCAAAAAATTAACTAGGCTGCACTCAAACTCAAAACTCTGAAATCTCAGTTCAGTTCTTTTAGCCTTGATTATTTGGAGTCTTCCTGCATTTGGAGTCTTCCTCGCCCAGCTATTTGAGCAGGTGATACAAAGAAGCTGGGCTCCTTCTCTGTGGCGCTCTCTTTTCCAGGATTCCTTCCTCACTTCTCAGCTGCTATGATTGCCTCAGACTCTATCCTCACTAAGACTGTGGGTTTTCAATCCATGTTTTGGCCCCCAAGTGTGGCAATTGGGACTTATCTTCAGGCTAAAATCTGTAAGAAATTAGAAACTCACTCAGTTCTGCTCCCTTCCTCCAAATGTCCATATAAAATACATATATGTGTCCCTACATTAGTTTGCTCTATAATGCCTTCAGATGTTTGTGTTTTCTATTTTATGCAGAGTCGATAGTTATTTGTGGAAGAATTACTCTAATAGAAGCTACTAAGCCATTATCAGAAGCAGAAACTAGCACTTGCCATTAAAATCCAGGAATTTTGTGTCTATTGCCTCTAGTGTTGTTGTTTTTAATCTAGATAGAAACTCAATGAATTCTTACCTTCTTTTTGTGCCTCTTTGTATCCTTCCTTCCCTGAGGCTATAAGATTCAACCCCATGGTCTAATTTTAATGCTGAAAGGACTAAAGGAAATGAGGGAAAAAATGCATAGATAAATATTTCAAAATATCCCTCTGAAATGCAAATATATGAAAGAGGTAACACATTAAAATCATCATTTGAACAAATTAGGTTGCTGGTCTAGGAGGTCCTGAAGGAGAATGACCCGTGAGAGTACAGAGGAGATAAAAACACGTAGAGCTGAGTGAGAGAGATACCTGAGTGAAGTCCCTTAGGGAGGTGTCACATGGTAGAAAAAGCTGACATCTAATAGACAAAGAGACAGCTTAGACCCCAAGAAAATGGAGAACCCCTAAATTTTAGAATAATGGCATTTTAAACCTAAAAGATACTTACCAGTCATCTAAATCCAAAAGCCTTAGTTTGGAGACAAGGAAATTGAGTCTCACAATTCACCTGCTTCATAATTTAGTCAAAGTGCTGACTCCCTCAGCTCAGTGCTGGTGCTGTCACATTCTTTTTAACAATAGCCTGGGGCCTGTTCACATTTGTGTTTTGACTAATCAATGTTGTGTATGATAGCTTTAGGTCTGAGCCACTCAATTCATCCTTATACAGGCTGGAGAATTCTAATATAAAGTTTTTTGTTCTTTCTCTGTCTTATCTTGGAGTTTTAATCATAGCAGAGTGAATTGAGGCTTTTTTATGATTGCATCCAATACACCAGGCTCCAGCTCTCTTTTTTAATTATGATAAAGCCATGTGGCCTCTCATTGATTGCTTGGTGTCGTGTCCAGGTATAGATGGCTCCCAGGATTTTACAAAGATTAATTCAGATTAGCTCCTAAATTTATTGAAGAAGGTGTCTATCAGGTGTTCTTGTCTGCCTGTGTGAATGCTATTGACAATAATAAAATGATATGAGTTTCAAACTCCCTTGTCCCATGCTGCTTGCAGATTTAATCATTAGTCAGAATCTGTATTCTTCCCTAAGGTATCTTTTTATCATATCAAATACAAATGACAAGCTGAGATCAGTGAATTTAAGAAATTTTATTTTAAACTGCTTCTATTTCCACAGGTTTGTCCTTTCCTCTTAATATCTGGGTTAACATCTTCTGGACAAATCAATATAGATCAAGATAGATATACCGTATTTCCCCATGTATAAGACGCACCCTTTTTTGAAAAATTTGGGGTCTAAAAACTGGATGGATCTTATATAGTGGTTGTAAGGTTTTTCACTTGCATTTCCCGCTTTGTTTGCACTTGTTTTTGTGCTCATACAACCACTGTATAAGACGCACCCAGTTTTTAGATCCCAAATTTTTCGAAAAAGGGTGCATTTTATACATGGGGAAATACGGTAATTGTCTTCTTACTCAAAAGATAGTATGTGCTTCTAATGACTGCAGTAGCCATGTGAAGACAGAGTAAACCACGGTTCACAGCCCAGGGTCAACAGTTGCTGTGGTTTCTTTTGTTGTGGTTGTTGTTTGTTTGTTTGTTTTTATTAGTTTCAGGTACAAAACAATGCAATAGTTATTTCACCCCTCACAAAGTGACAACCTCCCCTCCCCCAATCCACCATTCCCCCTCCCCCCCATATCATACATATCTATTACAATTCCATTGACTCCACTCCCCACACTATACTCCACATCCCGTGACTATATATATATTAAATTATAGTTGACATACAATATATTCAGCTTCAGCTTCAGGTGTACAGTGCAGTGGTCAAGCCTCTACGCCATCCATGAAGTGGTCTCTCTAACAAGACTTGTGTCCATCTGACTCCCTACAAAATATTTACAACATTAATGATTATTGGTGTGGTTTCTTTTAAAATGGTTCACCATATCCTTCTGCCCTCCTGCCAAACAATAAGAGCTCAAATAGTAATTTAACAAACAGTCCCAAAGTGACAAACATATCAAAGAGTAACCTAGCTTTTAGGAAGAATAAATGTAAGTAATGGGGCTTTTTTATTTACTTCACTGAAATAAAAAATAGAGATTCTTTTTAAATCCACAAATATTCACCACATTATTTTTAAGTCTGTAATTGCATAGTCCAAAGATAACTTAAAATCTAGCACTTGGAAATAACCAAAACAGCAACCATTTGTTAAACAACTGCTAAGTATAGAATCAAAGAGCAGAAGACATGTCGTGCTAACCCACTGGGGACCTTAGGGTCTCTTCTAATCCCCTAGGGATCATTTATTTTTTAAAAATAATTTTTGGGTTTAATATTAAAATTCTCACTAAGAATATTTTCTCCAATTCCAGATTCCTGCTGTTAGTTGCAGTGACAACTCTGGAGACCTCCACTATATGTAATCACAATTTATATATAAACAAGACACTGGAGACCTCCACAATATAGAAATCAGAACTTATATACAAATAAGACACTGGATCCTGATCTTTTTTTTTTTTTCATTACTCAGAGAAGTTTTATTTAGGTGGACATAATAGTGCAGAACCAAAACACTGTTTCACCTTTATCTACGGACACCACAGCCTTGATTTTCAGCCTTTCGTCCCTCTTCAAACAAAGTTGGCATGATCAGAATGCAGGATCCTGATCATTTTTAAACATAAATTATTTATTATTTCACAACAGCTACCTATGCAAATATACTACAGAATAAATGACATGTGATTAAGCACATTTACAAAATCAGTAACTATAGACTCCCACTAGGCTCTGAGAAAATATCTCAGAGATGCCCTTGAGATCCTATTCAAGGGCTCTTACCAATATCAGCGGTCATCACCAAGAAGCAGGAGCAGAAATGGGAGGTCAAAGAGACATTGTTTACATTTCCACGATATCTCTTTGACTCTTTGCTAGATTTTTTTTCCCATCATGTCCCTGGCAGCTACTGGGCTTGATCCCCAATAACCTAAAGAAAATAAATAGGGCCAGCCGAGTGGCGTGTTGGTTAAGAACTGGCTTGAGATGTCAGAGGGCCCCGGTTCGGATCCCACATATGAGGGCCAGTGATACTGCCCTCCACAGCTAAGATGCTGAACAACAGCTCGACCTAGAGCTGGGCTGTCGTGAGTCGCTGGCAACAGCGTAGCCTGCAGCCCCTGCTGCAGTGGGCTGCCATAAGCTACCGTGTGTGGCGAGCAGCCAGCAGCCGCAGTGAGCGGCCATCCAGAAGCCAGCGACTGATCTGCCTCGCCCGGGAAGAGCGCAATGATGGTGCCAACTTGGGCCAGTGAAGCAACGTCCTCCACAACTAGACTAAAAAACAAAACAACAGCAACTTGTCTGTTCCCCTTCCCCTGATTCCCCAATAAAAAAAAATTTTTTTAAAGAAAATAATGCCAGCTCCCTTTAGCCTCCAGACAACTTTATCATATCTGAATATAACGAGTGGTTAATATTAATGGACACATTTATACCAAATTATTTCTTTTGTTACTGTCCTAAGGCTAACTTAGAAACCGCCTCTCGCTTATTATTAAATGTACTCACTTGATAAACAAATATTTAGGTGTCCACTAGGTGTCAGGCAACACAACTAGAAAAGCAGAACCAAACTGGACAGAGAGGGGATGGGCACTCCAGGCAGAGGAAAGTGTGTGCATAGTTTACCTCATGCCAACCAGGAGTATCTTTGGCTGCTCAGTTGCCTCTAACTACTCAGCAACACTGATCCATCTGGGGTCTTGGGCGGCCTTACCTCTGTTAATCCCTACCCATTAAAGAGACTTTATATCAAGAAAAATAGATTGCATTGTATAAGGATTTATTTTAGTGGTAACTTGTAATTCAGCCCAGTTATTGTTAATCCTTCAAAATTAACCCATCAAGCTAATTTTCAAGAAAAATGTGACAACCACATATTAAGGCAATAACTAGGTAAGTGACTCAGTGTAATAGTACCAGATGGTCATATGAAAAATGCATATTTGTAATACAATGTTATATGTCAATTATACCTCAATTTAAAAAAAAAAGAAAAGAAAATGCTTTTTTGCATCCATGGCTCAGTGGGGTTAATAATGTAAATAACAGGTAAGTAAAGTGTAAATGACAGGTAAGAATAATGGTATCAAATAGGCTTTTAAGATAAATTATACTTTATATCATTTTGAACTTTTTCTTCAGAAACTCTCACATCCCTTGACTAAAATGCCTGCCTAGATAAATTATCACTAAGATATATGCAATTTTTGGCCTTATAATGCTTTAATAACAAAACAAAAATTTGTGTTTTAGGTATCATAACTCTTTGAGCTCTTTACTTGAACTAATATATCTTGAAACAAAATGAAAAATATAAGCTGAAAGCCATACTTGGTTAGATTGGAAAAGAACACATTTGCTTGTAGTTTAGCACTATAATTATATTTTAGTACACAATAGTTCCCTAAAGGTTATACTTCAGAAATAATCCCCTGGGAGTTTACCTCAAAACATTAATACATACATATATACATAATGAAGTATTAATGAAAAAATGTAACGTGTTAAGCTTTAAACCAAGTTAATTAATTTATTCCCTTTTTTAAATGGCATTATGAGCACAATATTTAAATTAAAACTGAAATATAAAAATTAAATGTGAAACTACCTCAAATACATTCCCTAAGGGTAAGTAAACAAGAAAAATATAACCAGATGAAGGTGATATCAAGTAAGATTATGAGCTTCCTGGTGGAAAAATAAAGACTGCTACCTTATTTCAGAGAAAAACAAAAGTATGTACAGAGCTTCTCACCTACAGTTTTCTAATCACAACTAAAAAGGAGAAGGGAAGAAGGGTACCTGCAGAGTACACACCCTATGCGGGCACTGTGGTGGGCCCTGGGATTCTGTGGGGAACAAAACAGATACATCCCCTGTCCTACGGAATTTACATGAGAGAGAGAGATGAGAATTGAAAATATACAGTATTACACACCATGATGAAATAACCAAGTACCTACTTTAGATTGGGACTTACACAACACCAGTTCCCAAATGGAAGTGTACAGAGCCTTCTTGTTGTTTGTTCTAAAGTTTTTACTGTCAATTACTATGGAGGGTAACAAAAATAAGTGACATTATGAAAGTTTAAGAAATGTTACCTAGGTCTTATTATCTGTGTGCTATAGTTCCTGACTCTTTTTTTTTTCTTAAGTCATAACAAAACTATAGTGTTTACTTCATATTGAAAAAAGTATGAAGAATAATAATCCATTTCAAGCATGGCTTTCATATGTATGTAACCCCAGTGATGGTATCACACAGAATGTGTGGCTCAGCCAACATGGAAAATATAGACGGACAAACGTAGCATGGTGACAGTCTTCAGTCTGGTGTTTAACCATCAGTTCCAGGCTCCATAAAATCACTTCAGTGCAGAAATATATTGAACATGAAGACCCCCTAAAGCAAAGAGATCAACTCTGGCCAGTTTCCCCTCATTATTTCAACAGCTCCTCAAGGTCAGGGAAAATGTCTACTTCATTTTGTAAATCTGCATTTGGTCTGGGGCAGGGCTGTCTACAAAGGAAGCCCTTCCAGGTACCTTTGGGAGAAGAGAAAATATTAAAGGATTTACTTAACTATTTTGACTAAAAGTAAATTTGGCATCTTGACACAATGAATAGATAAATCTGACAGATAAAAAAATGCATGTGAAAAAGTGGGAGAGATGAAAATTGAATTGTGGGCTGGAGGCAGCCTGAGGAAGGCCTGGAAAAGCAGGTCAGAGAGCTAGAACTCTATAGAAAATGAAAAGGCCGAAAAGGAAATTCCAGATGCTTTTATCTCCCTGATGCCAGAAGAAAGCGGCAGGAATTTGGGAGGGAAAAGAGAAGGAATTTAAGAAAACTATCAGGATATGATTTTAAAAAGCAGAAAGGGATAAGAGCAGGAGTTTAATGGTAATGAAGTTACAATTATTAATGCTAGGAAGGAATATGGGGAAGGAGAGGGAAACAAGGAAGACTCCAAGGTTCCCACTCATTTGTTTGACTGAAATAATAATGCCACTAACAAAAGGGAACCTCAAAAAATCAGGGAGTCAATGTGAAGGCTGATGGGTTTGTTTTTAAACATGTTGAGCTTGAGGTGACACTGAAGATATAAATGAAAATATTCAATCAACAGCTTGTTATTTACTTGGAACTTATAATCTGCCTCCTTTTTTAAGAAAAAGATTTTTCTTTACGAAAAAGAAAAAGAAAAGGTAATGAAGAAAAAGAAATTATGTAAGAGAATAAATCAAATGGGATGGGGGGCACAATTTAGATTATCAAAATCAAGGAAGGCCTTCTGAATAACTGACGTTTGAGCTAAAGTGCAAAGAAACCAGGAGAGAGAGATTTGCAGACAGAAAGAATGGCACGTGCAAAAGCCCTGAAGCAGAAAAGGGCTTGCCACCTTTGAGGACCAGGGAAAAGAGGCCAGGTGGCCAGTTCAGAACAAGCAAAGGAGACAAGGCACAAACTTAGGCTGAAAGGGTAGGCATTTTACAAATGAGGAAACTGAAGCTCAGAGAGGTTAAGTAACATACCTACGCTTACCCAGCTGGAAACAGAGTTAGTTCCAGAACCCAGGTCTGCTTTGACTCAAAGCCTATGCTCCTAGCTAGTCCAACAGACTCCCCAGACCTTCTGACTTTAAGAGTCACCTGAAGTACTTGTTAATATACAGATTCCTAGGCCTTACCTCCAAAACTTCAGAGTCCCATAAGAAGGAGGATCAGTTAAGAGCCCCACAGGAAACAGACTCTACATTCAAATTGGGTAATCTGAGGAGAGTTTCATGAAGGAATTGTTCTAGTTGCCTGGGACTACCATAACAAAGTACCACAAACTGGGTAGATTAAAGACAGAAATTTATTGTCTCACACTTGTGGAGGCTAGAAGGGGTAGGATCTTCCTGAGGACTGTGGGGGAGAATATGGAGAACCTGTTCCATGCCTCTCTCCAAGCTTCTTGCGGTTTACTGGTAATTTTTTACATTCTTTAGTTCATATTGGGTGGTCGGAAAAGTCATGACATATTTTGTCTATGTTTTTCAAAGGTCATTTATTTATATAAAGAACAAAGATCAATCAATGATATATTGCCCGTTTTGTTCAATAACCTTTTGCCATCTTTCAGTGAGCTTCATAATTCCTTATGCATAGAAGGACCTGTCTTTATTTGTGAAAAACAGCCTCATCTGAATTGAATGTTATACCATGCAAGGAGCTTTAAAGAGAGTGAAACAAGTGGAAGTCTGACGGCGCAAGGTCAGGCGAGTATGGTGGGTGTGGCAACACATCCCATCCAAGCTCCAATAATTTTTGACGGGTGATCAAACTTGTGTGTGATCTCGAGTTGTCGCGATGGAACACAACTCCTTTATAATTAACAAGCTCTGGATGTTTCTGGATGATAGAGTCCTTCAAACTGTCCAATTGCTGACAGTACACAATCAAATTGATTGTTTGGTTCCTTGGTAGGAGCTCAAAAAACACGACACCTTTAAAATCCCACCACACTGCAAGCATAACCTTTCCTGATGAATGTCTGCTTTCAGTGTCGTTTGAGGTGAATCACCACGTCGAGACCAAGACCATTTGCACACCACATTGTTCTAAGCAACCCACTTCTCATCACCAGTTATCAGTCGCTTCAAAAAAGGATCGTTTTCCTCACGTTTAATGAGCATATTGCAGATGTTTATATGCGCCGTCAAATGAACTTCTTTAAGTTCATGCGGAACCCAAATATCAAGCTTGTTTACATGTCCCAGCTTCTTCAAGTGGTCGTGAACGGTTAAATGATGGATGCACAATGTTTCTGCAATCTCTCGTGTCATGTAACTTGGGTTTGACTCAATCAGTGCCTTTATTTTGTCGTCATCAATTTCGGTGGGCCTCCCTGACCGAGGAGCATTGTTGAGATCAAAATCACCAGCACGGAATTTTGTGAACCATGGTTGGCACTGACGTTCTTGTAGAGCATTGTCACCGTAAACTTTATGCAACTTTTCACAAGCTTGACATGCATTCTTCCCTTTATGGAAGTAAAACAGTAAAATATGACAAAAACGCAGTTTGGTCTTCCATCTTCAACTTGTTGTAAAATCTCCAAAACTTAACCAAATTGCTCAATTTTTTTTTAGAATGAAGCTAGAGCTGTCAACTGTCAAATGACATAGTAATAACATAGATGTGAGTGACTCTAGTACTTCGAAAAATGAACTAGTGCCATCTGTTGCAAACATGCGTCATGACTTTTCCGACAACGCAATAGATGAATCACTCGAATTTCCACCTTTATCATTACATGGTGTTCTCTGTGTGTGTGTGTGTGTGTGTGTGTGTGTGTGTGTGTGTGTGTGTGTGTGTGTGTGTGTTTCTGGGTCCCAATTTACCCTCTTTATAAGGACACCAGTCAGATTGGTAAAAAGCCCACCCTAATGACTTCATCTTAACTTAACCATCTGTAAAGACCCTATTTCCAAAGACCTTCCGGGGCCGGCCGAGTGGCTCAGTTGGTTAAGAGCTTGCTCAAGAGTGCGAGCTCTGAGCAACAGCAGTTCAAGTCCTGGCCCAAGCTGAGCTGCCGCTGAGCTGCCAACAGGTGGCAGGATGGCTCAACTAAAAAAACAAACAAACAAATAAAAAGACCTTCCAAATTTCCAAAGGTCACATTCACAGGTTCTGGGGTTAAGACTTCAACAACTTTGAGAGACACAATTCAACTCACAACAGGGGCTATTTACAAAGGTGTTGGCAGGGAAAGCACAAGGGGCCATGCAGTACCCCCGAGGCTAGCAATAGTGATTTCCTATCACCATTCATTGAGGCCTGCAGGGAGACAGCTGGGGAGAAAAATACCCCAATGTCCCTCCCTCCAACCTCCTGTTAGGGCCGAAGCCAACCAGAAGCCAGAAGGCAGAGGAGCCCATTGAAGTGTTTCTAGAAGTCACCCTCCTGAGATGTGAGGCAGGGTAGAGAAAAGTTGAAAGTGGGTCCAGGGTGGCAAACACTATATATCTAGCCAGAAGGCCCTGAAAACCTTTAAAATCAGACCCCAGAAAATTCTCGGGCTCAGATGCAGTTTAGGAAATTTTTGCCACATCATACTGTTTAGAAGGAGTCTTGAGCATCAATGACTCCTTCTCATGTAACCTAGTACTTTTCTCATTTTTTTAAAGAAGATATGGAGGAATTTGAACTGCTTAATAAGAAAGACATCTATCCATTAAATTTCAAGTGAGAAAGATTTCTTTTTTTACGTTAACAACCGCAGCTTGGAAAAAACTTCCCAATTTTGAGCCTTACGGCCAGGTGATTTGGGAAATGAAGGTAAGTCAGTCATTACAACAGAATTAAGCTGGCCCTGGTCTCTCACTGTCTGTGACAAAAGTCTGGTTCCTCTGTAATGCTGTGCTCACAGATGCTGTGAATTAATTGAGAAAGACTGAAGAATTGAGCCCAAAGCTTAGATGTGAACACACACAAATACACAGTACCACACTGAAAAAGCAGAAGGAAAATTATACCAATCTATATCTTTCTCAAAGGAGGGAAGCCCCTATCTCCAAAATTTCGTCGCTTCCCCGCTGCAGAATGTAAAAATTATGCAATGACTGAACCCAAGATGGCAACTGTGAGTTCAGCACCACCATTCTGTGAATTGATTTGGCTTTCCAATATATGTTGTTTTTTTAGAATACAGGATTGCTACATTATGAAATGTTCATTGTTTTTGCTATCCTGCATGACCTGCCCGGAAGATGAGATGCAAATTAAGACATAATATAATTACAGCTGCTCTCACCCTGTTCAAATGTATTTTTCTTCTCCAACGGACTCAGGTAAGTGGTCCTTATTCTGTCTCATTTCCAGCACCCTACTCTCTCACCTCTTGCAGCTGAGAAACTCTACCTCAGAGAATTACCTAACATCACCATATGACAGTGAGGCTTCTTCTTTCAAACAAACATCAGAACTTCTGTATCCAGTAAGTCTTATCTTTCTAAATAATCACCTTGAAAGAAAATGAAACTGGACCATCTCCTTACGTCATATACAAGAACAAATTCAAAATGGATTAAAGACTTAAATGTAAGACCTGAAACCATAAAACTCCTAGAAGAAAATATAGGGTCTAAATTTGCAGACTTTACCCTGAGCAATATTTTTACTGATACATCCCCGCAGGAAAGGAGAGTAAAAGAAAAATGAACATATGGGATTACATCAAACTTAAAAGTTTTTTCACAGCAAAGGAAACCATCAATAAAACAGAAAAGAGGCCTACTGAATGGGAGAAGATATTGATCAACAATATATCTGATAAGGGGTTAATATCCAAAATTTATAAAACACTCATGCAACTCAACACCAAAAAAAACGAACAACCCAATTAAAAAATGGGCAGAGGATATTAAGAGACATTTCTCTAAAGCGGACATAAAGAGGACATACAGATGAGAAAATGTTCAACCTCACTAATCATTAGAGAAATGCAAATAAAAACTGCAATGAGATACTACCTTACCCCGGTCAGAATGGCTATCTTCAATAAATCAACAAACAACAAGTGCTGGTGAGGTTGTGGGGAAAAGGGAACCCTGGTGCACTGTTGGTGGAACCGCAGATTGGTGCAGCCACTATGGAAATCATATGGAGGTATCTCAAAAAACTGGAAATGGAACTACCTTATGACCCAGGAATTTCACTCTTAGGTATTTACCCAGAAAAACCCAAGAACAAATTCGAAATAAATATATGCACCCCTATGCTCATTGCAGCGCTATTTACAATAGCCAAGACTTGAAAACAATTGAAATGCCCATCGGTAGATGGCTGGATTAAGAAACTGTGGTACATTTACACAATGGAGTATTACTCAGCTATAAAGAAGAAGGAAATTGTACCATTTGCAATGATACGGATGGACCTAGAGAACATTATGCTAAGTGAAATAAGTCAGTCGGAGAAAGACAAATAACATATGTTCTCACTTATATGTGGAATCTAAAGAACTGAATAAACGAATAATGATGGGAGACTGAGATAAACCTCTTTATATTTTTTGATGTTTGAAACTTGTGAATATTTGAGAGAGAGAGAGAGAGAGTGTTACATGCCACTGAGTCAGCTCCAACTCCTGGTGACCCTATGAATAAGTAATTTCCACAGTATCCTGTCCTCAACAGCCCTGCTCAGTCTATCCTGCTCAACAGACTCATGCTGACGTCTTCTTTTACAGAATCAATCTACAGAGGTTTAAAAGAAAGAAAAATATATATATATATTTTTTTTTTAAGAAAAGAAAGAACTGTATTAAAATTGTAATACTCAATATATACCGATTACAAAAGATGAATACAAATCATGTGTATACATTTTTTGGCACCCCCTGTATCTCATGTTTGGCCTTTTTCCTTTTGCCTTCTATTTTTCCCAGCATCATTGTCTTTTCCAAAGAACCCTGCCTTCTGATGCTGTATCTGAAGTAGGACAGCTTCAGTTTCGTCATTTTTGCCCCCAGTGATGTTTCAGGCTTAATTTGCTCTAGGACTCACTCGTTTGTCTTTCTGATGGTCCAGGGTATCCATACAGCTCTCCTCCAACACTGTGTCTCAAGTGAATCAAGTTTGTTTCCTATCAACCTCCACTAACCAACTTTAACATCCATACATAGTAACTGGGGATATGAGGGTGTGGGTGTTCTTAGCCCTGATCTCTAATAACATATCTTTGCTCTCAGTGGTCTTCCCTAATTCTTTTATTGCTACCCTTCCGAGTCTCAGCCTTCTCTTGATTTTATGGCTGCAGTCTCCATTTGAATTGATGACTGAACCAGGGTAGGCAATTTAGGATCTTTAACAATTTCGATATCTTCATAATCTATGTTCCAAGGTCATATGATTTTGGTCTCGATGTTCAAACACAGTTCTGCTTTTGCAGTTTTGTCTTTCACTTTCATCAGAAGTCATTTCAAATCATTGCGACTCTCTGCCAGTAAGATGGTGTCATCTTCATGTCTTAAGTTATTGATATTTCTTCCACCAGTTTTCACTCCTTCTTCTGAGCCTAGCCTAGTTTTTCATATGTGTTCTGCATGCAGATTAAACAAACAGGGAGATAAATCACCCTTGTTGGACACCTTTGTCTATAAGAAACCGTCCTCTCTCTCCACATTCTGTCCTGACAGTGGCTTCCTGTCCACGATACAGGTTACACATCAGGACGATCAAGTGCTGAGGCAGCCCAGTTCTTTCAGAGCAACCCATAGTTTTTCATGATCCACACAAAGGCTTTACTGTGGTCTGTACAACATAGACTAAGCTTCTTCTGAAATTCTGTGGAGCACACCAGGATCCAGTGAATGTTCACGACTAGATCTCAAGTGCCTCTTCCTTTTCTGAGTCCAGCTTGAACATATTGGCGTTTCTTGTTCCATATGCGGTAAAAAAAAAAAGCCTTTGTCGCCTCACTTTATTTGCATGGGAAACGCGAGCCATGGTTCTATAGTTACTGCACTCCTTAACATCTCCTTTTTGGAAAATTGGGATGTATATTGAATGTTTCCAATCTGTAGGCCATTGTTTTGTTTTCCGTATTTGTAGACCTGTTCCTCTTAGGACATTGACAGATTCAGCTTCTGCGCTTAAAATAATTCTGTCAGTATCCCGTTTATCCCTGGTGATTTATTTCTTCCCAATACTTTCAGGGCAAGTTTCACTTCACTTTCTAGAATTACAGGTTCTTCCTCACAGGAATCTTCCTCAAAGCTTACCTGTCAGCTTTTTGTCTCTTCTGTACAGATTTTCAGTACACTGTTTCCACCTTCCCTTTATTTTCTCCTGGTCAGATAATGTGCTTCCTTGTCGGTGGCTCAGCGTTTCTAGTCTGGGTTTGAATTTCCTTTTTATTTCTTGAAACTTCTGATAGAGATAGTTTTTCCTTTTTTATTGTTCTCTTCTACCTCCTTACACTGACTATGGTAATAGTTCTCCTCATTTCTACGTGATAGGCATTGAAAAACTGTTCAGGATTCTAATCCCACTTTTATCACCTTTCACCTCTCGACAGTCTTTAACAACTTTTAGTGTTTCTTGTCATCCATCTCAATTTTTCCTTCCTTTTTATTTCTGGCATTGTCTTTTCACATTCTTCCTCAATAATATTTCTAATTTCAGTCCAAAGTTCTTCTGATCCTTGATCAATTATGTTTAACAGTGCAGTTCTGCTTTTAATGTAGATTTAAATTAATCAGAAATGTTATTTGCATTATGTTTTGGCACTACTGTCAGTGCTCTTCTTCAGCTCTACTCTAATGCTTGATATTAACAGCTCATGGGCAGTGCCAGAATTTGTTCTGGGTCTTGTTTTGGCAGACAGGATGCAGCTTTTCTATGTCCTGCTTCCAATTACTTGGTCTCTGTGATTTCCATATTGGTCATCCGGTGATGTTCATATATACAGTGAACTGTTTGGCTGTTTGAATTATGTGTTTGTGATGGACAAGTTGTTGGCTTCATAAAAATCCACAAGCCGAACTCTGGCTTCATTTTTTTACCCCCTGGTCCAAATTTTTTTATATTTGACTCTGCTTTATTTCCTACTTTTGCATTCCAATCATCTGCAATTATCAGCCAGTCTTATTTTGGTGTGTGATCAATGTCTTCATGGATACTTGTGTAAAAGCTTTCAAATTCTGTCTTCTTCAGCCTCTTTTATTGGAGCATAGACTTGAATGATGGTCGTGTCAGGAGGTTTACCTAGAAATCTGATGATAACATTTGGTTCAGCCTTGCATTGTAGCCCCTAACAGTCTGTGCTATATCTTGCCTCGTTATTAAAGCCACTGCGTTTCTTCTGAGCTTGTCATTTCCAGAGTAGAACACTGTAGATGTACTATTCCAGTCCATTTTAGTTCATTAACACCAAGATCTGCCATGTTTAGATGTTCCATTGCTTTCTTTACAATTTCCAGTTTACCTTGGTTCATGCTTCTTAGGTTCCATGGTCCAATCGTCCGTGCTGTGCACATTCACTTTTGTGCACGTCAGCTGCTAACCGTCCTTTCCCTTTTTGTTCTTGTTGGGTCAGTAGCCACAGTGCTATTCATACTTGTTCTCGGCTCTTCCCAGTAACTGAGTGCTTTCCAACCTGGGAGTCTCATCTTTCAGCACTATCTCCTATTTCGTTTTGGACTGTCTCACATAGAGTTTTCAGGGTTATAAAAAAAATAATAACAAAGAATAAGAAAATGCAGGAGTGGTTTATCATCGCCTTCTGCAGCTCAGTGTGTGGGTCCAAACCATATGTGCTCAGGTCCATGGTATCACAATCACCAAACACCTATGCAATGTAAATATAGTACGTAGTCCAAAATAAAGTTTTTATCTTTTATCCTTCTCAACGACTTATCTTTTTCATCATATTTTCCTAGAATTGTACATGGCTTAGTCTTGATTAATATTAATTATATTCAAATATTCATCTGCATGATTTTCTTTTTTGGTGTTTTTTTTTTTTAATTTCTACTTGGTCTCTCTTCAAAGGTTACAGGTAAGATGACCTGGGTAAAAGGGGACAGTCTCAGCACCCCAGCAGCTGCATGGGACTGAACATTTTAACCCCAGGCTTTTTAATGGCAGGCTTACCACGAAGGTCAAATAGAAAATAGACCTCAGTTGAGGGATTGCTGCTAACAGGCATATAGCAGACACATGTTTTCTTTCATTGTTGTATTTTGGATACAATACTAACTTCTCTCAAATTCTAATGCTGCCTCTATAGTTTCCCCATTTACACAGTGCAACCAGTGGGAACATCACAACACTAATGAGCTTTCCACAGGAGAAACAAGAACAGGGTACCAGGAGCCAGGGTAAAATAATTAGAGGGAAAGGGAGACTGTTGGCTCCTGGCCTAAATTGAATTGTTTTTAAGAGACAGAAACAGTTTTTAATTATGTAATCCCTTTATTTCTCTCATTTCCTTTAAAACGCAAAGGTCAAATTCCTCTTTCAACTGGTAAGGGCCAGATCTGACATTATTGGATCTGGACTGAAACCAGAAGAGGTGCCCTATTTAAATACAGATGGATGCAAAGCATTTGTTCCCTTTTTTGTTATCATCCAAACTACTGCTTGAAAGAATTAGTTAATAACTACGGTCTTTCTTCCTTTGCATTTCATTTTCCTTTCCAAGTAGTACTCTAAGAGAAATTTAGTCTGCCTTTATGAAGAAAAAGAGCTGCACAAAGACATGAAGATCTGAGATAAAAGAACGTCTAATTAACTTACACTTTTGCAAGACTTAACTTGACTGTGAGATTGCTTTAACCAACTCTTCTCTTATTCATATTGGATTGTTTGCATTTCAATAATAGAAGAGGTTTCTCTTCTCACACACTCTCCCTCTGCCCTTCTTTCTCCTCTCCCCACAGCCTATACACCTCATCCTTCTGGGCCCAGCTAAACCCACCTCTTCAACGGCAACTTCCCCAGCTGCGTCAGCTCCCTCTGACCTTGATCTCTGATTTCCTGCAACTTTCTGTTTATGTCACTCACCTTGGCATTTAAGCCCACGTTATCTTACGTTTCATTGGCAAGAAATCTAATAAACACACTGCACTGGTTACCAAACCAGGAAGTAAAAAAGAATTAAGGTCCATCTGTGTCCAGAGGTCCAATCGGGGTCATCAGAACCTCTGTCTCCTTCTCTTTGGCTCTGCTCTCCCTCTGTGCAGTTTCTTTCTTAGGCAAGCTCTCCCCACAAGGTGGCTTATATAATCCTTGCTGTTAGAGACCCCAGAAAAAAAAGACCTTCTTTCCCTAAGTTCTAGCAGATGTCCCAGGGCTGTTGGCAAGAGGTCCACTCCTGAGTTACATGCTCATCTCTGGAACAGGAATCAAGATCAGCTCCACCTAAAATCTATGCATTGAGAAGGGGTAAAGGAGGATTCCAAAAAGAAAAGATGAGTTCTGACACCAAAAGAAACAATGCTACACAGACCCACCCCCCAAAAAATGTTTTCCTGATTTAGCACCATTACTGCCCCATATTTAATGTGTGTACATTTTGTTTTCTCTGCCTAGATAGTAAGTGCCTGAAGATCAGAGACTTTTACTGTTCTTCAGCATCTGGCCTCGTATGAAACACATCATCAGTGAATATCCTACATGTCTTCACTGAATAAGAAAATTCTTCTTGCCGAAGAAATGAAAAGCCAATGTAAACCTTAAAGTCTCTACAGGGCTGGGTGCCTCCACAAACAGTAGAGGACAACCCATCATTGGGGCCATTACACTGTGTTTTCAAGGGTGATAGGCCCCCACCCGTTCCTGATTCCCTCTCTGACATCCCAAATGTTGGCCACTCCATGTGCTGTGGGGAAAATTCCAGATGCTCTGCTTTCTTTTTGAAGAGCCTAACTCAGGAATCAGTAAACTTCTGTAATGGGACAAATAGTACATATTTTAGGCTGTATGGGCCATATGGTTTCTGTTGTAGTTATTCAACTCTGCTGTTGTAGCATGAAAGCAGCTGTAGACAATGAACAAATGAATGTGCATGGCTGACTTCCAATAAAACTTTATGGGCACCGAAATTGGAATTTCACATAATTTTCATGTGTCATAAAATATGACCTTCTTTTGCTTTTCTTTCAAAAATTTAAGACAAAGAAATATCCTTCTTAGCTTGCAGGCCATACAAAAAAAGGCAGTGGGCAAAATCAGCTCATGGGCCATAGTTTGCCAATCTTTGTCCTACAGTGTTTCAGTTTTTTAAGAAGGAACTTCTTATGCCTTTAGTGGAATAAGATAAAAGCAAATTTGGCAAGTTTAACACTTTCACGTGAAGTTTAACTTTTGGAGAGATGATAACCAGTTGAGGTTTCTATGTGATTGTACTTAAGTGTACAGAAGTCTTTCAAGCCTGTTCTCAGTCTGAGGGCTTACAAAAAAACATTTCACCATGTTCAGTGGGGTTTTCTAGAATTCCAGCCATAAAGACATGGTACCAGGAAAATACCTCCTGCAGTTTTAAAAGCTGTATTTCTAGCTACTGAATATCAGTTTACAAATGAACAAATGGTTGATTTAGCTAACAATTACATTACCATTTGTTCAGCCCCAAATCCATCAAATATCTAGTTAATTCAGGGGAAGCTTTGCCCAATTCATGTATTATTTCAGTCAACATTTGAGTGCTTACTCTATTCCAGACATTGGATAAAAATAGCAATGAATATTTTATTTTCCACAAAGGAATTAAAGTAACCAAGTAACATTTATATGGTGGTCTAAAATTCTCACATTGTTTTAAAAATGAGGGTGTCAGGCCGGCCGAGTGGCACGTTGGTTAAGAGTTGTCTTGGGACGCCAGCTCTGAGCAGTAGGGCCCCGGTTCAGATCCCACATGAGGGCTAGTGACTCTGTGCCCTCTGCAGCTAAGATGGTAAACAACTTACAGCTGGGCTGCCATGAGTTGCCAGCAATGGCGTAGGCTGCACGGGGGCTGGCCAGCAGCTGGTGTGAGCTTTCATGAGCTGCCATGAGCCGCCGTGAGTGGCCGTCCAATGGCCAGTGAGTGACTTCCTCACCCGGGAAGAGCGCAATGATAATACCAACATGGGCCAGTGAAGCGACGTCCTCCACAACTAGACTGAAGAACAAAAGGACAGCAACTTGTCTGTTCCCCTTCCCCGATTCCCAATGCTGTCCCCCCTCCCCCAATTCCCCAATAAAATCTTTTGTCATTTATGCGTCATTTAATTCCCCTCCCAACTTGATGAGTTAGTTGGAAAAGTTATATTATTTTGGAATGTAACCTTTTGACATCAGTTTCACTTTCTTGTATCCTCGTCCCTTTGTCAATACCTACCACATCAGAGGTCATTGGGACAATCTATTACAATAGTGACCCCCAATGAACCACAACTCCCACTATTCACACACTTGTGTGCTTCTCTCTTCGTTTAATTAGGGTATATTGTGTAACTCGCTTTAATCATAGAATGCAGTGGAAGTGACATTGTGCCAGCTCCCAGCCTAAGGCTTGAGGAGATCCAGAACTTTTGTTTTTGAGCCTGTGGGAATTCTGAAGCACTATGTAAGACATTGCACTACTCTGCTATAGACAGAGGAACATATCTCTCATCCCAATGTCCTAATTCAGTCCAGCTCCCAGCTGACACACAGTCGAATGAGCCACAGGAGAGACCATTAGTAAGACCAGCAGAAAAACTCTCCAGCTGAGCCCATCTTGCAGAACTATAAAGAAAATAGTTTTATTGTTTTAACCTGCTATATTTGGGGGTTTATTATGCAATAGTGAATAACTGAAACAGATACTTCAAAACTATTTGTTGACTGAATAAATGAATGAATGAAATTCTTGATTTTTTTATTGCTTTTGCAACAAAATTACCATAGCAACAAATGTGGCATTAAAATCTCATAAAAAGTGGATGGAGAAAAAGGAGAATGCATGAACAAAGAGACATTAACATTTATTGAGAACTTTCTACGTTCCAAGCATTATACCAAGGCATTTTCACATTCACATTTCATTTTCTTAACAATCACCCAACCTGCATTTTTTACTGATGAAAAAACAGAAGCTCTGACAAGCAAATTAACTTCATCAAGGTCACACTATCGTAAAATGTAAAAACTTGGGTTCAAATACAAATCTCTGTGCTTACAATGCCCATGTTGTTTCCACTCCATCATACTGCCCTCATAGATGCTTGTAGCCAGTGGGGTATAACCATCAGCCCCATCTTCACCACTGGTTTCCCATGGGATTTTGAGCTTCTTCCATGAACCCATACACTCAAGTTTCAGCTCCCTATGCATGATACTACTAGGCTGACACTGCCCCCTCTTCACTAAAATCCATACCAATTCCTGGAATAGTTACAAAATTCTAGCAGCTCCTTCTTGAAAGACAGTTGCTTATCCCTTCAGGACAGTCTGATACACAACGCCCTTGGGACAAGAAACCCAGACCTGAGACGAGACCCAGTGATTCCCTGGGCCACATGTACCACCTGTAAAGTCAGTATCCCAGAAGCTTAGAAAAGCAAGAGTGGAAGCATTGTGCCCTAGTCTCATGCATTAATGCATACTAATATTCTGGCACACCCATGGATATGCTGGCTCAATAAGTCTGGGCGTGACACTGATTAAGTATGCATATTTTAAAGGCTTCCCAATTGCTACCAATGCACAGTCAAATTTGAAAACCACTGTTTGGGTCCACTTAAAAGAAGGTCAAATAAATCATGATGGAAGGAGAAATGACTCTGGGTGGTAAGCACACAATGCAATATATAGATGATGTATTATAGAATTGTACACTTGAACCCTATGTAGTTTTGTTGGCCATAGTCACCCCAATAAATTTTAATTAAATATATATATATATATATATATATATATATATATATATATAAATTCAGGAGAAACTGTTAGTGTTTACTCCTCAGAATACATGTCATATCAATGGTATATAAAAGATGATACACTTTTAATTATGTGGATTGTCTAACTTTACATCTTCAATTCACTAGATGTCATGAACCACCTTTTTTAATGCTGACATATAAAACCAGTTTAATATCTCAAAAGGTGGCTTTTTAAAATCTCAGCAGTCATCCTAAAACTGGTACCATCACCCCATAAAATGACAGGGTAGATTTAGGTTTGGTTCTTTGAACAGATACTAATGCATCTTTACTAAAATATTTCCAGCTGATATAGTTCAGTAGTTTTAAGAATATATACCTTGCCTTCATGTTTCTTTACTTTTCTAATTATATATAAAACATGTTAATATGACTTCCAGAGAGTGGAATCTGGTTAACACCCTCCATAAAGCTGCTCCCATGTTTGCACTAAAGTATCCATGAAAATATAAGATAAAATCCACCACACATATAACTAACTGATAAGTAACCTCGTGCCAGAGCTTAGTGGAATCAAACAAAGCCCAAGGCACTGGAAAATATACTGAGAAAAACCTATTTATTGTTCACCACACCACTTACTCTGGTTTGCATCATGCAAAAGAAGCCACTTGGGGAGGAAAAAATACACAATCAAAAAAAGTATTAATCTTTTTTAAACCTTGTTATTAAAGTATAATATAGATGCAGAAATCCCAGTAGCATAAGTGTATATATAGCTCATTGAATTTTCACAAACCAAACTCACCTGTGTAATCAGCACCCAGATCAACAAACAATGAACAGCTGCCTAGAGGGTGCCTTCAGGCTCCATCAAACCACTACCCCCACCCTCCCAGGGTTTGAAGCTTCATTTAAAATTCAAACAAGATGATATTCTCCCATCTTTAGTCCCCTGATTCCGAGTCCAAAAGAATGTAGCAAATGAAAAGAAGGAATTGCTCTATATGCTCCTTTGGATGTTTCTCTGTGTGTCAAACACAATACCACACAAGACTCTCCTTCCATCACCCACCCTCCAAATCAGTGCATCCTGGCAGAGACTGCAAATGCCAGAAAGTAATGGGGTAGTAGCAGATTGGAGAAGGGGGTTATCACTTTGTGAGAGGTGTAAATGTCTAACTATTACATTATTTTTTACACCTGACACTAATAAAAAAAAAGAAAGAAAGAAAGAAGGTAAGGGGTGGTAAGTGTGTACATAGAGGTGGGAGGAGGTGAAGGGAGGGACTAGTGGCAACTGGTAGCTTCAGCCATAGGAACACTAAATGCTGAGGATTATAATTTTTTGTGAATTATGGTAGTTTGCGTATCACAGAATCAAGCATTAGAGATAGAAGGCATGCTAGTTGAATAAATACCTACATAAAAATGGAAATTGAGGGCCAGCCGAGTGGCGCACTGGTTAGGAGTTGGCTTGGAACACAAGCTCTGGGCAGTAGGGCACCAGTTCGGATCCCACATGAGGGCCAGTGACACTGAGCCCTCTACAGCTCAGATGGTGAACAACAGCTCAACCTGGAGCTGGGCTGCCGTGAGTCGCCGGCGACGGCATAGGCTGCAGTGGGTCTGGCCAGCAGCGGGCGTGAGTTTTCGTGAGCTGCCACGAGCCGCTGTGAGCGGCTGGTCCGTTGGCAGGCAAGCGACTGCCTCACCCAGGAAGAGCGCAATGATAATACTAACATGGGCCAGTGAAGCGATGTCCTCCACAACTAGACTGAAGAACAAAAGGACAGCAACTTGTCTGTTCCCCTTCCCCGATTCCCCAACGCTGTTCCTCTCCCCCAATTTCCCAATAAAATCTTAAAAAAAAAAAAACGGAAATTGGATTGAAGGTTCAATACATTAACCTGCCCTTCACATCTCTGAAAACGGGACCATGTCAATACATCTTTGGACCATATCTTTGTGGACGATATAGGATATGGTGAGGGGAGAATAAGAAAAAGCCTATTAACCCTGTCTGATGTCAAATGCAGAGTCTGGATGCATCTTACCTGTTCAAGGAAAAGAAAGAAGAAAAACCAACATGAGTCTACGGAAAATAACTATAGGATAAAGAAAAAGAGAAAAATATTTAAGAGATGTGAGAAAAAGAGCTCTTTTTATTTTGAAAATAAACTCTTTTCATATTCCAGAAGAAAATTTCCAAACTCTGATTGCTTTCTAAGTACAGTATAAAAAGACACAGTCTCTAACAAAGAGAAGCAGAACAAGGTTGGAGCAGGCTGAAATGAGATGGTAAAATGATTAATGATCTCAAGGAAATTAAAAACACTATTGCACACAGCACTATTTTTGGTGAATGGCTTGACAATATCTACTAGGTTGATTATATGTGTGTGTGCTCTATTACCCAACAATGTCATAGGGATACCAAGATACAAATTTCAAGTTAATAATACTGCATTGAATACTGGAAATATGCTGGATTAAATGCTGTAATCACACACACACACACACACACACACACACACACACACACACACACAAACCTGACAACTGTGAGAAGATATGTTCATTAGCTTGACTGTAGTAATCATTTCACTATGTTTATCAAATCTCCATGTTGTATACCTTAAATATATACAATTTTCATTTAAAAATTTTTAAAGAATATTTAGAGTAGCATTGTTTGTAGTAGCCAAAAACCATTGACAACCCTTAAGGGTCCAACTGTGGATAGAATGAGATGTTGGTATATACAAACAACGGAATATTAAACAGAATTGAAAGTGAGCAACTACAGCTACTCACCGCAACACAGATGAATGTCACAAACATAATGACTTGTAGAAAAAGCCAGACAAAAACTTCATATTGGTTGATTTCATGTATATAAAGTTTAAAAGCTAAACTACAATATTTAGGGGTGCATACTTACGCAGTCAAACTACTATAAAAATAAAAATTAAAAAAAGGAAAGCAGTAATTACTGCCAAAGTCAGAAACGTATTACCTTTGAGAAGAGCAAAGGGTTTGTGTGGGAAGACCCTGGGAGGTTGCCATGTCCTGTTTCTTAACCTGAGCAGGTACACTCAGTTTATTCTCTTATAATTTCTCAAGATGTATATTTAGGATTTAGATACTTTTCTTTATGTGCATTATATTTCATAACTTTAAAAAGTTTTAGAAACATATTAGCAGAATTAAAATCTAGGTTGAAAGAAAAGGCAGGTTTGACAAAAGAAAAAAATGAAGAGAAACTTGTATACTCATAAAATATAGAGATAGAGACTAAAGATAAAAACAGTGAGAGGTAAGATGATGACCACGGAGGGGAAAAAAAGAGAAAAATTAGGGGCCGGCTAAGAAATGGTTAAGAGTTGGCTGGGGAACAGAGCTCTGAGCAGCAGGGCCGCTGGTTCGGATCTCACATGGGCCAGTGACGCCGCACCCTCTACAGCTAAGATGGTGAACAACAACTTGACCTGGAGCTGGGCTGCCGTGAGTTGCCAGCAACAGAGTAGGCTGCAGCGGGGCTGCAGTGGGCTGCCATGAGCTACGTGAGTGGCCGGCAGCCAGCGTGAGAGACCTGCAGCTTTTGACAGCGAGTCGCCGTGAGTGGCCGTCCAATGGCCGGCAACAGATCTGCCTCAGCCAGGCAGAGCGCAATGATCACAATACCAACATGGGCCAGTGAAGCAACGTCCTCCACAACTAGACGAAGAACAAAAGGACAGCAACTTGTCTGTTCCCCTCACCCAAATCCCCAATAAAATATTTTTAAAAATTATTTTTAAAAAGGGAGAAATTAAAATTTAGACAACTGATATACCAGAAAAAAAGCCCAAAATGAAACAGAAGGGGAAATCAAATAGATAATAATTGAGTAACATAACAGGTACTAGGCTAAGTACTTCATATAAATTAACTTACAGAATCCTTACAAAAACCCTAGAGGTTAAATGCCATCATCAGTTTCCTCCCTTACAGTAGTGAGAGAAAACCAAGACCTAACTTTCCAAGGGTCGTATGTTAAGTGGTGAGCAGGAAATGGTAGATAGAAGCCTTGAACCCCTTGTCAGTGAAGTAATAAAGTCAGTCCTGTGAACCACTGTACCACAGTACTTCCTATTTTTTCCTGTTCTGGATTAAAAAATAATGTTCTGCAACATTCAAGACCAAAGGAAAGTGAAAAATATCTTTAAAACAATGTTTAAATGATTAAAAAACATTGTGATCTAAGAATTTTATACACAGCCAAGTTGAAGCAGTAAAACAAATTCAGATATTTCAGAAAATATATGCACTCTTTAGACATATATATTTGAAAACAAATGTCAATTGACTAAGAGAAGCAGCCTAGAAGGAGGTAAAAATGTGGGAGTTAATAACATAGATTGTTCCATAGCTCCAAAAATGACTGAAACAAAGGTAGGTTTAAATATTGTGGGAACAGTTTAAAAAGAAAAAATTAACTAAATCAATATCAAAACATTCTTGATAAAAACAATTGCTAAAAATATTGATAAAAACAATATTTAAAAAAAATTTTACAATAATCTACATTTTAAAACCCTCAGATTCCCTTTTAAAATCCTAGATCAGTGAGGGACAATAAGTAACGAGAAGGTGGAATGTAGGTTTAACAGCTCTGCCGTGGTAATCAAAGATACAGTTTTACTCTTTAATAATTAGAGAAATGTCAGTTAAAGAATGCTTTTGAAAAACTTTGACACCTAAGTACCACTAGCAAAGCTTAAATATGTGTATAGCTATCTCCAAAAGAAGATAAAAGCAAGGAAAATGAAATTCATATTTCAAAACAAAAAAAATACATAGAAATAGGAAAAGAAAACATGAAACAAGATGAGAAAATCAAATGTATGTAATTCGAAGCGTTGCTGATTCAATCCAGGATTGCAGTGTCTAAGAGCCACTTCAAAAGTGAAGTGACATAAATGGGATAAAAGTAAAAGGAAAGAAAAATGTATGCAAGACAAAGTCAAACAAAAAAGAAGTGCCAATGAAAAGACTGATATAAAATTAAGAGGAACTTAAGGACACATTTGTCCTTAATGCATTCATTACATAGGACAAAAGGATGATTTTATATTAAGAAGTGGGCCTTAGTACCAACATAAGTCAAATCTTTATATGCTGACCAGAATTGTACTGGAACACCTACAGGAAATATGTCCTTAGAAATATAAGGATATATTTTCAGCAGCTTAGTAATAGTAGGAGACTGACAGTCTCCATCTTGACAAATCAAGTAGACAAAATAAATAAATACAATACAATATTTCAAGAAATACATAAGATCAATTATATTGATATATACATCAAATTATATATCTCACAAGCCAAACGCTACTGCCCAAAAGCCTGCTAAGTAAAAGAAAAAAAATCAAAGCTATCATTAGGATCGATTGAGAAATTACCAAAATACACTACATATAAAAGGATATGGTATCACCAATGAGGCACTCAGAGGAAAGTATGCATAAGTACTTTAAATGTTAAGCAAGAAAGCATCAAAACAAATGAACTGAGCACTTATAAGAAAGCACTGAAGCAAATTAGGAATACGCACAAAGGAGGAATTAATAAAAGAGGAATGTAATAAATAAGAAAACGGAAAAATATTAGAATTAATAAATAACCCCAAAGGTGGTTCTTTGAAAGAAACAATAAAATGGACAAATTTCTGCTGTATCTAACCAGAAAACAAAGACAGAAAGTACTCACACAGGATCAGTAATCCAGATATGAGAATTTATTTTTTAAGATTTTTATTGGGGAATTGGGGGGTGGGAACAGAACTGGGGAATTGGGGGAAGGGGAACAGACAAGTTGCTGTCCTTTTGTTCTTCAGTCTAGTTGTGGAGGACGTTGCTTCACTTGCCCAAGTTGGAACCATCATTGTGCTCTTCCCGGGCAAGGCAGATCAGTCACGGCTTCTGGACAGCCCCTCACGGCGGCTGCCGGCCACACACAGTAGCCCATGGCACCCCACTGCAGCAGGGGCTGCAGCCTACGACGTCACCGGTGACTCATGGCAACCCAGCTCCAGGTTGAGCTGTTGTTCAGCATCTTAGATGTAGAGGGCAGTGTCACTGTGGGATCCAAACTGGGGCCCTCTGGCGTCCCAAGCCAGCTCTTAACCAACGTGCCACTCGGCTGGCCTGAGAATTGTTTTTAAATAAAAGATTGACAGTTTCCAAAATTTGGATCAAACAATGAAATCATTTCCCACCAATTAGTCTAGGAAAAATCATAAAAATCTGACAGGAATAAATGCCGCACCTGGGGTGGATGCCCCAAGCTAGACTGCTGAGGGCTGCTCTGGTTTTGATGTTAGGCAAGGCTGGAGACTTCAAGTCGTTCAAGTTGCTCTTATTTGGGTCTGCTCCCAACCCCACAAATAGCAATGGATATCTAAGGTGCAGGTGTGTTACCAGCCGAAGGAGTGCCCCCCCCCAAAAGACTTTTAAGTTTTCTTTCCTATAGAAATGTTAAGTATGGAAATGTTAAATCTCCTCCCTAGTTTCTTAGTTTCTTAGCCTTTGGCTTTGATTACTCTTCTTATCTGTTTGTGAATCCTAGGCTAAAGATTGCTCCTAGCCTGAATCCTAGAATTCTCCTATCCCCGTGCTTCTTGATTGCTTTATAAATCAGTTTCTGAATCATAAACAATATAAATCTCCTACCCCTGCTTCAGATAACTACTTGAAAGCCTGTGACTTCCTAATATCCACCCCCCCAGGCCAGTAAGATGAATGCCAAACCTATTCTGGGCCCAGACAATTGACGCCCCCTGAGTAACAGGCTGAATGGCAACAGGCTTCACGGGAGCTAACAGATTTATTAATTAAAAGCTACTTTTCCTTATTTAGGGACCTTGGGGATACAGAGGATACCCCAACAAGATTGCTGGTCACAACCAAAGAAGCCAACGTGGTCTTCCAGGCAGAGCTCGAGACCCCTTCCTCTCATCTGAGATCAGCTAGGGTGAGAGTTCCATGAATCCCCCAATAGGCAGGGACAACACTATGCCCCTGCCCAGCAGGAAGCAGATACAGAAGAAGAGACCTCCTGTCCCTCAGCTTCCCATAGAGATTTTATGGGGATCACATCTCTCAAGGGAAAAACTAGGCAGGTAGTTAGAGGCAGGCATTGGGTCTCTGCATTCCTGCACGCCCCACAGGATGTGACTGTCCGGTGACCTCCTCTCAATCAAAAACTTCTTTTCATTGTAACTATCTGCCCCTAAAACAAATGGGTGCAAAATACCAAACTAGATCAGACCAGTCACCTCTTGTCAATCACAGGTGCCAATCAAGTGGTCCCACGCCCAAAGGGGAACCGCCCATTCTAGAGAAGGGATAAAAACCCCAAGTCCTGGGCAGTCCGCCCTTTTTTTCCTTTTTTTGGACACCCTGCTCTTTTAACCGCTTCTTCCTTTTTGAGCCTTTTGAGCCTCGCCTTTGCGCATGGCCCACTCCAAACTCTTTGGAATGTAATTTCTCTTTTAATAATGGGCCCTTGAGCCATTCTCTACTGCTCAGGCCTACTTCTACTTCTTTGAAATGTACTATCTCTTTGAATAAACTACTTTTTCAGTACGTTACTCCAGCATCTCGTTCAATTCTTTGCTCAAGTTGCCAAGGACCTAGACTTCGCTCCGAGAAGGGCCCACTCTCCGACAACAGGCGGACGGAAGCGGCGTCCCATACTTCCCTTGTTTCCATGGTGGCACACAGGAATTTTAGTCCACCAGGTCAGAGAAACGCAGGATGGAGGCCTCCCTAGTCTTTTAATACCCCCCCACTCCGAGAAGGGCCCACTCTCCGACAACAGGCGGACGGAAGCGGCGTCCCATACTTCCCTTGTTTCCATGGTGGCACACAGGAATTTTAGTCCACCAGGTCAGAGAAATGCAGGATGGAGGCCTCCCTAGTCTTTTAATACCCCCAGACATTCAAATTCCAGAAACAACTTTTGCTGCTCAAGAAGAGAAGTTGCCAATGCCTAATGTTTGGATTCCCCACCTTAATGTTCTTACTATGCCAGCTCTGGGGCCATACCCTGTCTGCACGGCAGGATCAAGCTGTTTCCCCTTGATGTGCCAAGGCGTGGCCATAACCCTGCACAGAGTAATGCCTACTACTCTGAAAGGTCTCTTAATCTATTTAGTCATCCATTCATTCGTTCAACAAAGATTTGACAGACTTTTACATACCGAGCAATGTAATAAACCCTGGCAATACAAAAATTTGGGGCAAAAATAACTGCCCTCAATAGGGACGGCACATTCTAGTGGGAAAATAGACACAGTAAACAACAACAACAAAAACTTTATAACTGTGTCGGTAGCTATGACAGCACGCCATGGGAAGTCAGGGAAGGCTTCACTGAGGAGGTAACTTTAAGAATAGGCATGGGGACGGCCGGTTAGCTCAGTTGGTTAGAGCACAGTGCTCATAACAGCAAGGTTGCTGGTTCGATTCTCACATGGGCCACTAAGCTGCGTCCTCCACAAATAGATTGAAACAACTACCTGACTTGGAGCTGATGGGTACTGGAAAAAACACACTATTCAAAAAAAAAAAAAAAAAAAAGAATAGGTATGCAGTGTTTGTCTGGCTTGTTTCACTTAGCACAAGCAGGAGGATTCCCTTTTTAAGGCTGAATAATATTCCATTGTGTGCATATTGTATTGTACCTATATTTTTATATGTAATATATAAAATATATATATCTAAAACCACATTTGTCACAATACTGTATTATATACTTGAAATTTGCTCAGAGGATAGATCTCAATTTAAATCTTACCACTCATACACACACACACACACACACACACACACACACACACACACAAAATGGTAACAAGGAAGAGGTGATGAATTAGTTCTTTAGTTTGATTGTGGTGATCTTTTCACAACATAAACATATATCAAAACATCAAGTTGCACACCTTAAACATATACAATTTTTATGTCAAAGATATCTCAATAAAGTTAAAAATAAAGAATAAGTATGAGGGCCGGCCGACTGGCGCATTGGTTAAGAACTGGCTTGGGACGCCAGAGGGCCCCGGTTTGGATCCCACATATGAGGGCCAGTGACACTGCCCTCTACAGATGGTGAACAACAGCTCAACCTGGAGCTGGGCTGCTGTGATGGCATAGGCTGCAGCCCCTGTGGCAGTGGGTTGCCATGGGCTACCGTATGTAGCCAGCAGCCAGCGTGAGCGGCCAGCAGCCACAGTGAGCAGCCGTCCAGAAGCCGGAGACTGATCTGCCTCAGCCGGGAAGAGTGCAATGATGGTGCCAACTTGAGCCAGTGAAGCAACGTCCTCCACAACTAGACTAAAGAACAAAACGACAGCAACTTGTCTGTTCCCCTTCCCCCAATTCCCCAGCACTGTTCCCATCCCCCAATTCCCCAATTAAAGTCTTTAAAAAAAAATGAACATATGGGATTACATCAAACTTAAAAGTTTTTTCACAACAAAAGAAACCATCGATAAAACAAAAAGGAAGCCTACTGAATGGGAGAAGATATTTGTCAACGAGATATCTGATAAGGGGTTAATATTCAAATTATATAAAATGCCCATGCAACTCAACTCCAAAAAAACAAACAACCCAATTAAAAAATGGGCAGAGGATATGAAGAGACATTTCTCTAAAGAGGACATACAGATGGCCAACAGGCAATGAAAAAATGTTCAACCTCACTAATCATTAGAGAAATGCAAATAAAAACCACAATGAGATACCAGCTTACCCAGGTCAGAATGGCTGTCATCAATAAATCAACAAACAACAAATGCTGGTGAGTTTGTGGGGAAAAGAGAACCCTGGTGCACTGCTGGTGGAACTGCAGACTGGTGCAGCCATTATGGAAATCAGTATGGAGGTATCTCAAAAAACTGTAAATGGAACTACCTTATGACCCAGCAATTCCACTCTTAGGTATTTATCCAGAAAAACCCAAGACATTAATTCAAAAAATATATATGCACCCCTATGTTCATTGTGGCGCTATTCACAATAGCTAAGACTTGGAAACAACCGAAACGCCCATCGGTGGAGGACTGAATTAAGAAACTATGGTACATTTACACAATGGAGTATTACTCAGCTATAAAGAAGAAGGAAATAGTACTATTTGCAACAATATGGATGGAACTTGAGAACATTATGCTAAGTGAAATAAGTCAGTCAGAGAAAGACAAATACTATATCATCTCACTTATACGTGGAATCTAAAAAACTGAGTAAATGAGAAATGTAAACAGAAATAGTCTCAGAGACATAGAGGAAAAACTGAGGGTTGCTAGTTGGGATGGGGGTGGGGATGAAGGAGAAGGGGACGGGAGAAGACAATATAAATTGGTAACTACAATATGGCCTCAGGGATAGAAAAGACAGTCTGGGGAATATAATCAATAATGTTGTAAATATTTTCTAGGGAGCCAGATGAACTCATGTCTTGTTAGGGAGACCACTTCATAGACGGTATAGAAGCCTGACCACCACACTGTATTTCTGAAACTGATGTTGAATAATATTGTATGTCAACTATAATTATATATACATATAGTCACGGGACGTGGAGTAGAGTGTGGGAATGGAGTCAATGGAANCAAAGTGATGAAAAACAGTGGCCTACAACCTAGATTGCTTTATCCAGCAAAGTTATCATTTAAAATTGAAGGAGAGATAAAGAGCCTCCCAGAAAAGAATAAGCTAAAGGAATTCATTACCACCAACCCAGCATTGCAGTAAATGTTAAAAGGGCTTCTTTAAGCAGAGGAAAGAGAAAAACAACCTAACTAATGAAGACCAGGAACACAAATAACACAATGGCAATAACTACGCACCTATCAATAATCACATTAAGTGTAAATGGATTGAATGCTCCAATCAAAAGACATAGGGTGGCTGAGTGGATAAGAAAGCAAGACCCTTGCATATGCTGTATACGAGACTGATCTCAGATCAAAAGACACATACAGGTTGAAAGTAAAGGGATGGAGTAAAATATTTCATGCAAACGGTACCAAGAAAAAAGTTGGAGTAGCGATACTTATATCAGATAAAATGGACTTTAAATTGAAGAACATAATAAAGAACAAAGAAGGGCACTTCATAAAATAAAGGGGTTGAGCCACCAAGAAGACATAACCCTAGTAAACATCTATGCACCTAACATAGGAGCCCCTAAATATATAAAACAGATATTAACAGACATAAAGACAGAGATCAACAGTAACACTATAATAGTAGGGGACTTCAACATCCACTGTCACCAATGGACAGATCCTCCAGACAGAAAATCAACACGGAAACAGTGGCCTTAAATGACACTTCAGACCAGCTGGATTTAATCAATATTTTCAGAGCATTTCACCCCAAAGCTACAGAATATATATTCTTCTCAAGTGTACATGGAACATTTTCCAAGATAGACCACATGTTAGGCCACAAAACAAGTCTCAATAAATTTAAGAAGATTGAAATCATATCAAGCGTCTTCTCCAACCACAATGCTACGAAACTAGAAATCAATTACAAGAAGAAATCCGGAAAGCACATAAATACATGGAGGCTGAATAACATAGTACTAAATAGCGTGTGGGTAAAAAATGAGATCAAGGAGGAAATCAAAAGATACCTTGAGACAAACGAAAATGAAAACACCATGACCCAAAAATCTCTGGGATGCAGTGAAAGCAGTCCTAAGAGGGAAGTTCAAAGCAGTGCTGGCCTACCTAAAGAAGCAAGAAAAATTTCAAATCAACAGGTTATCCTTACACCTCAGGGAACTGGAAAAAGAACAGCAAAATAAGTCCAAAGGCAGCACAAGGAAGGAGATAATAAAGACCAGAGTGGAAATAAACGAAATAGAGACCAAAAAAACAATACAAAAGATCAACGAAGTCAGGAGGTGGTTTTTTGAGACGATAAACAAAATTGACAAACCTCTAGCCAGACTCATCAAAAAAAAAAAAAGAGAGAGAGAGGGCTCAAATTAGTAAAATGAGAAATGAAAGAGGCAAAGTAACAACAGACTCCACAGAAATACAAAAAAAAAATCTTAAGAAATTACTAGGAGCAATTATATGCCAACAAATTTGACAATCTGGAAGAAATGGATAATTTCCTAGAAACAACCTTCCAAAGCTAACTCAAGAAGAAACAGAAAACTTGAATAGACTGATTACCACCAAGGAAACTGAATCAGTTATCAACAAGATCCCAACAAACAAAAGCCTTGGACCAGATGGCTTCACAAGTGAATTTTACCAAACATTCAGAAAAGAATTATCACCTATTCTTCTCAAACTAGTCCAAAAAACCCAGAAGGAGGAAAGGCTCTCAAAACTCTTTCTATGAAGCCACAATCACCCTGTTCCCAAAACCAGACAAAGACAGTACAAAAAAGGAAAACTACAGGCTGATATGTCTGATAAACATAGATGCAAAAATCCTCAACAAAATCTTAGCAAACAGAATTCAGCAATATATTAAGATCATACATCATGGCCAAGTGGGTTTCATCGCTAGTATGCAAGGTTGGTTCAACATCCTCAAATCAATTAATGTGATACACAACATCAACAAAAAGAAAAAGAAAAATCATATGGTTATATCAATAGATGCAGAAAAAGGATTTGACAAAATACAGCAGACATTTATGATAAAAACTCTTAGCAAAGTGGGAATAGAGGGATCATATCTCAACATAATAAAGGCCATATATGATAAGCCCACAGCTAACATCGTACTCAATGGGGAAAAGTAAAACCATTCCCCTTAAGATCAGGAACAAGACAAGGCTGTCCACTTTCTCCACTTTTATTCAACATAGTTCTGGAATTCTAGCCACAGCAATCAGACAAGAAAAAGAAATAAAAGGCATCCATATCGGTAAGGAGGAAGTAAACTTGTCATTATATGCAGATGACATGATACTATATAGAGAGAACCCCAAAGACTCCATCAAAAATCTATTGGTACTAATAGACGAATTCAGTAAGATAGCAGGATACAAAATCAATATTCAGAAATCGGTTGCATTTGTGTATATCAATAATAAACTATCGAAAGGTGGAATTAAGAAAACAATTCTATTTACAATCGCTTCAAGAATTATAAAATACTTAGGAATAAATTTAACCAAAGAAGTAAAAGACCTGTACTCAGAAAATTATAAGACACTGAAGAAAGNCTCTACAGATGGTGAACAACAGCTCAACCTGGAGCTGGGCTGCCATGAGTCGCCCACGACGGCGTAGGCTGCAGCCACTGTGGCAGTGGGTTGACATGGGCTACCGTGTGTGGCCAGCGGCCACCAGCCGCCGTGAGCGGCCGTCCAGAAGCCAGTGACTGATCCGCCTCGCCCGGGAAGAGTGCAATGATGGTGACAACTGGGGCCAGTGAAGCAACATCCTCCACAACTAGAATGAAGAACAAACACAACAGCAACTTGTCTGTTCCCCTTCCCCCGATTCCTCAGCGCTGTTCTCCTCCCCCAATTCCCCAATAAAATCTTTAAAAAAAAAAAAAAAGAATAAGTATGAGTTTTCTAGCTAAAGAGGATGCCTGTCTCCTTTCCCTCCCACCTACAGGTCCTATCACTTCCACCACCCTCCTCCAAGCATCATCGCTCTCCCCTCTGCCCTCACTAGCTACACCCAGCATTACCACCCTTCAAGCTTTTCCACTCCAATCGTACATTGTCTTGCTTAAATCTGCCACAGGATCCTCACTGTATTTAAATAAAATCTAAACTTCTTAACCTGGCCTATATGGCTCTTCGGGATCGAATCCATGTTTATCTCACCAGTTTCATCTACTGTATTTTCCCCAGTGTGTTCATTGGGAGAAGCAGCAATTACCCAGTTGAAATGACCCCCTAGAATCTTGCAAGTGAATGACTTGTTAGATGTTCCTGCACCGTGGCAGCAGAATTCTATTAGGTTGTCGGAAAAGTCATGACATATTTTTCTACGTTTTTCGTTGCAAAAATGCGTCATGACTTTTCCAACAGCCCAATATTTGTAACACGTGGCTAATATAGTGCCAAGGCCTGGGATGATGATAATGAGGGAAACAGATTATATCTCCACTAAAAAATAAAGAAATCAGGGTCCTCGGAAGAGAGAAAGAAAAGTAGGAGATTGGTGGCAGTAAAAGAGGGAGATTTTAGACATGAGTGTGAGGGCTGGCGCATTAACCCAACACCAAAATGCTTGGTGGAGGAGATAAATGGCAGAGATTTCAGGTAAGTGTAGATCCCCAATCAAAAGGAGCTTTTCTTCCTGCCTGGGGTTCTATTCTAATAGGCAATTATAGTAAAGTAGATAGCGGTGTGGAGATGGCCTCACCGAACAGCACGTTAACACCTACTCAGGTGTACCTGGGTGTGAGCAGGGAGCTGGAAAGAGCCACAAGTGGTTTCAAAACTTTAATAAAGGGTGCAGAGGTACGTGAAAATCAGCACACTGAGCAAGGGGTCACCTCAGCTTCAGCTGACAATGGACAGCCCCACAGCCAGTGGCCAGAGTGAGAACGGCCTGAGTTTGGAAGATCAGCAGGACCAGTGTAAGCAGATGTGGGAGCCTGGTCCGTAGGGGGCCATGGCTGAGCTCTCCTGGAGCATCACCAAGAGAAACAGCCCAAAAGTTACAAAAGACACCGACAGTGAGGGACAGGCTGATTCAGGCCAAAGACCAAATGGAATAGTCTCTAGACAGAAGACAGGGATGGCTAAATGATGTTTTGTTGGTTCATAAACTGGCCCCGGTACACACAGGGCAAGGAGAGACAGAAGAAAGAGACAGACCTCTCCAGATTGGTAGGTGATGGTTACAACAAGCAAGGGAGCTTACCAGGCTTGCCTTTGGTGGCTGCAAGACAAGTAGATCTCTGCACCTGCCCGCCAGAATCTTAACAGTTTATTATATAGAAGCCTTAATTGGGTTCCGTCACATATTCTGTCCGATGGTCTCACTAACACCTTACTCTCTCAAGACAGTGCCCTCGACATATATAAAGGTGCATATATGTGGATATGTATCTCCATATATATGGGGCTATAGACATATATATGTATATATATAATACTTTTTTTTTTTTTTCTCTCTTTCCTTCTCTTCTACCTTCTCTCTCTCCCTTCTTTTCTGCTTCCTTCTCACAACTCGACTTTGCTTCCTTCTTTCCATTTTGTCTGCAAGTTTTTAGTTGTTGTTGTTGTTTTAAGGATGTTGCTATTTTGTCTCTCGCGTTTATTCTATGTTTTAGTTTATTATATTTTAGTTTATTTTGTTCTATTCATTTTTGTTTTTTGTTTGTTGTTGTTGTTTTGTTTCTGTTGGTTTGTTTTCTCCTTTTGTATGATTGATATTTCTGTACCTGTTGAGTGTAGGGTGATGGTTACTTTGTACATCAGAGAGTATCTGGTTACCTTTGGTGGCTGTTGTGGTTGTGCTTGTTGACCTGTTTTGCCCTAAAACCTGCTCTGCAGCGGGGCAGAGCCAAAGAAGCACAAGAATCATCACACCCAGAGACCAACTTTAGATAAAACCAGAGCATTATTGGGTCTGACCTACAAGAGTCACACCCAAAGGGAAATTGCTACAGGCACAAGAGCCCATAGGGGCCGAGCCTGTGTGAGTTATCAACCCTCACACAACAGCTTATAAACTTTGGACACAGTTATGCCTCATGGCTAGTCAGCTTGGGAGTCAATCCCACCTACTGACAAACCAAAGAAATCAAAGCTAGACCTCAACAGGAGAAGGCACACAACACAAGGAACACCTCTGGTACACACACACACAGGAGAAAAGGGAGTCTGAGGAATTCAAATATAAAGGACACATACCACATTAGTCCACCCAGAAAAGACTGAGAGACCTAGGGGATCTACCTACTTCATCGACGCAAACACAAAGAGTAAGCCAGAATGGGGAAACAAAGAAACACATCCCAAATAAAAGAACAGAAGAAACCTCCCGAATCTGTGTAATTAGAGGAAATAGAGGTAAACAACCTTTTGGGGACAGAGTTCAGAACACTGACTACTAGAATGTTCAAGGAAATTAATGCGAATGCAAAGAAGGATAGAGAAATCATGAAAAACAACCAGCTAGAAATAAAGAATTCAATTACTGAATTAAATAACAAACTCGATGAAATTACTAGCAGATTGGATGAAGCAGAGAATCGAATCAGTGACTTAGAAGACAAGATAGCAGAGATCATCCAAGTGGAACAACAACAACAAAAAAGAATAAAAAACTCTGAAAAAGGTTTAAGTGAGCTGGGTGACAACATCACACACAACAACATGCGCATCATAGGAATACCAGATGGAGAAGAGAGGGAGCAAGGGATCCAGAACATATTTGAAGTAATAATATCTGAAAACTCCCTAAACTGGCAAAAAAAATTGACATACAAGCACAGGAAGTGCAGAGAGTTCCAAACAAGATGATCCCAAACAGGCCCACACCAACACACATTATAGTGAAAATGGCAAGGGTTAAAGACAAAGACAGAATCCTAAAAGCAGCAAGGGACAGGCAGCAAGTTACTTACAAGGGCACCCCCATAAGATTATCAGCCGACTTTTCTACAGAAACTCTGCAGGCCAGAAG
>NW_017731440.1:399742-443562 GCF_001890085.2 Hipposideros armiger | reverse complement strand
CAATACATGGGGGGAGGGGGTTGTTACTTTGTGAGGGTGAAAAGGATAACTATTGCATTGTTCTGTACACCTGAAACTAACAATAAAAAAAAATGCCTCCCACTCTGGGAACAGTAGGTGGAGCATACATGCCGTAAACGTGGGAGAGGCCAGGAACCTCCAACTACCCGGATCCAGCTTTCTGGTCAACCATCGGTCATATGTTCTGCAGCACCTCCTCCAACACCCTTCCTCATCTCAGGACCTCATACAAGCTCCATTGGAATTTTAATCACCCTCAGGGAATGAGAAGAGGGCATGGGTTCTGGAGCAAACTACCTGGACTTACCTCTCAATTTACATCTCTGCTTAGCTACCCCTAAGCAGCTGTGTGATCCTGAGTAAGTTACTTACTCACTCGGTGCCTTGATGTCCTCATTGGCAAAATGGGAGTAATAATGGTGCCTATCTCAGAGATTATCCTTAGCACATAGAACAGTGCCTGGTACAGAGTGAGTGCTCAATGCATGTTATAAATAACCATTGAACATATTCTTCGTTTGTACTTCATGATGCATTTGTGTATGATCTACACAGTATAATCTGTGGACTTTACTACTTACCAGCTAATCAAGCTTTTGTAAGGTCTTTAAACCTTAGGGTCTTCGTCTGTAAAACGCAGATAATAATGCGAGTTGCCTAATAGACAGTGAAGAGTCAGAGAGGAGCAAGTTCTCCCGTGACAATGATGACAGCCAATACAGGGCATTGAATATGGGCCAGGCAGTGATCTAACATATTACAGGCACTCGATCATTTAATTGTCACCCAACCCTAAGAGGTGGTACGGTACTATGATTATCTCCATCTTACAGCTGAGGAAGCAGGCCCAGAGAAGTTAGAAAATGTGCCCAAAGTGATTCTGCTGGGGCGTGGCAAAGCTGGGACAGGAACCCAGACATTGTCCCAGAGTCCGTGCTCCTAAACGCCCCGCTCTGCCACCCTCTGCTCTCTTCATTTCTGCTTTAAGTCAACATCAGTGGACTTTTTCCCTTAAAGACAGAGGCTATATCTGTTTTTCCCTCCTTGCTAGATGAAAATACATTTGATTATACTTAAAAAAAAGAAAAGAAAAGAAAACATCTCTGAATTTAAACTCTGTTGGATTACCCCTACTAAAAAATAGCAAGTATTCAAACCTTGATGCTTAAAAATAGCTGAAACACTCACTATTTCTAACATTTACCAAAACTGTTTATCTTCACAAAAGATCTCCACTCATGTGACATTCTAAGATGCTAAAAGTTTTCTCACTTTTGTTCAGTTTCCATGCTAACACAGATTTTTCTGGTTATGGTTACTGTGCTTTTGATAAATAAAGAGTAGTGTCATGATTTAAATCTCTATTTAGGTTGTAGCCAAAATAGGAATGTGGCCAAAATAATTAAATATTCTACAAGAAATTATAGGTAAAAAATGTAGTCACATCTGGAGATGCCCACCAAATCTGACTGTACTATGGAACCCACCATTGCTGCTTTAGACAGAATTAAGGGCCAGCTGAGTGGCTCATCATTGGTTAAGAGTTCGCTTGGGAGCACGAACTCTGAGCAGCAGGGCTGCTGGTTCGGATCCCACATGGGCTAGTGACGCTGCACCCTCTACAGCTAAGATGGTGAACAACAGCTCTACCTGGAGCTGGGCTGCTGTGAATGGCCGGCGACAGCGTAGACTGCAGCGGCGCTGACTGGCAGCAGGTGTGAGCTTTTGTGAGCTGCCGTGAGCGGCTGTCCAATGGCCGGCGACCGATCTGCCTCAGCCTGGAAGAGCACAAGGATAATACCAACATGGGCCAGTGAAGCTACGTCCTCCACAACTAGACTGAAAAACAAAAGGACAGCAACTTGTCTGTTCCTCTTCCCCAATTCCCCAATGCTGTTCCCTCCCCCAATTCCCCAATAAAATCTTTTAAAATAAATAAATAAATAAAAAGAATTGATTCACAGAGAAAATCTGAAATTTCATGTATTTATAATTTTCTTCTGGGCACTCAGATTTTGAAAGCTTTTCATGCACGATATGGAGCTAAATTCATACTTTCCAATTTTGTACCCTTTCAACAAACTATTTTTTACTTTGGGGTCCAATTATTTCACACAGGAGTAGGGATGAGCTTTCCAAAAAATCAAACACTAAGGCATAGGTGTTGATAGAAAAAAAACATAAAGAATTAGAAAAGTTCAGAATTTAAAGTGGAGGAGAAAGATACGAAAAACGTCACTTGAGTTTCCAGTTATGTAGTAACTGCTGCCCTCCTGTGATGAAAAGATGTTAGTGCCTCCACACTATAATCACTTCTTGATTGAAATTTAATTTATCCTTAGTCTTTTCTGATATGTGTCTCTGAAATGCTTTCCTTGTTATTTTTATTATATAATCCTTTATTTTCTTTCTTTATGCATTCTCTCCTTTGTTCACTGAGGGCTTATTAATATAAAAAAACCAGAACGAATTTAAATGTTCACTCAATTCAAGAGCTAGTTCAGCAATTCTATAAGTAAAAAGTGAAAATAATACAGAGAAATGTAATGACACATCTCACAACAGAAAGAAAGAGCACAGAATAATTTTTATCTCTTGACAAGTTTTGTTTCACAAGCCTTCTAAAATTTAATAGTAAAAAAGACTTGGCTAGCAGTAAAATTGTAATATTAATTTTGTTAAATCAAAGGATTCAGAAATAAAAGATGAATATACGCTAATGTATAAGCGTATCTAACACATAGATAATCTCTTACTGGTTATTTGGAATGAGATTATAATTTTCTTTCAAGGGAGAATAAACAAATACCTTATGCCTTCCTCCCTGCAGATACCTGATTGGTTTTTTCTCTAAATTTCTAGGATCATCAGCAATTGATATTTTTAGCACAAGGAGCTGCTGTATAAATCATTTTTATCTCTAGTCTATCAGCACTTACGAAACCTACATACTATTGCATATAAAGTGATTGAATGATGATATCTCTGAGTTATTTTTCCTACAACTGCCAAGAAACACTCCCCGATGTTACACAAGGTGTCATGGAGTTGTGCAAAGGAGTGTTCGTTTTTTAGCCCAGACTCCCAGCTGAGAGGGACTCTCATTACCAAAACACTCTTCCCCTGGATATAGCCCACTAAGAATCTCTACCCTGCAGAGCAGGCCCAGCAGACAGAGAAGGACATAACCTCACAGCATTCTACAGAAAGTTGCAGCATCATGTCACCATGTTCAAGGCGATCGAGGAACTATCCTCCTTGAGTTTGGGAACCTTCACCGTAATGTTCCACCATCAGTGTGTCTCTTCCAATCCTTGTTTCTTTATCATTTTTCCTCTCATTACAGAATGGCTGCTGCTCTCTGAATTTTCCTAATCAACTTTTATAAAAAGAGAGTATAATCAATCTAGTTAATTATCATATCCTTCCTGAGGAAACTTTTTCGTACCAAGTCACTTCATAGGTCAGCAGCCAGCCTATGGATTCGGTGCCTTTAGGAAACTTGATTCCAACCTTTTGCTGAAGGAAAAGACCGGGGCTGGTCACTTAGCTCAGCAGAGGACATGCCGAGTGTAGCAGGGGTGATGATTGACATGTCTGCTATACTATGTTAAGAATTTATTTTTCTTACTCTGTAGAGGTAACTTTAGATTTTGTTTATAAGTGGGTTTTTATCTATGACAGAGACAAATATGACAGCATCCATCGTGATTAAAACTCATTTTGTGATTATACTTTTCTTAATAAATAAAAGTAAGATATTTAAACATATCTCTATTTGACAATCACAGCTTCATAATCTACTTAATCATAACAAATCTCCCCTTCATTCCATAGAACTCTTATTTTGTGGAAGTTCTTACAGAAAAATGGAGATTTTTTTTTCAGTTAGCTTCCCTCATTAGATACAGTCAGATTCTTAAGTGTTACAGACAGCTAATGGCATCAGCTGAAAAGCGAAAGGTGCAGATGGAGAAGCAGATGTAGCTGTCACCCGTGTAGGCTGAGTAAGCACAGCAGGCGCCATGAATGTTCCTGCCAGACAACCTGCAATAAAAAAACATTAGCTCCCTGAAACCATGCTGGACTTTAGACTCCAAATGGAAACTAATCATTAGAGTCATTTACAACAAGACATGTCAAAAGTTTGTATGGCACTCAGTGAGTAAACATAATTGAAAAGACCCATTGTAAATATACTGGGGTGCCAAAAAAATGTATACACATGTCTTGTATTCATCTGTTGTTATCGGTATATATTGAGTACTATAATTTTAATAGGTTTTTCCTTTCTTAAAATGTGCATACATTATTTTTTTGGCATCCTCTATATAAGAAGATGAGAACCTACAACACACACAAAATGTAGTCTGTTGATCTAAAGTCGGCTCAAACTGTCAAGTTTATGTTTCTAACTCTGGGAAGATCCATGTCTACCTAACCCATAATGATTATCTAGCCAATTAACAAATACACCTGATTAAGAACATTTTATAACATGCGTTGGCAATCTATTTCATGGTCCAAAAAAATGGGATGCAATTAACAATAGACAATTGTTAATTAAGCCATTTCACAGTTTATTACTCAGGATCTCATTTTTCTCAACACAATTAAAATCAGATTCTGAATATTATCAAAACCCAGGATTCGGTGAAAACATTCTCTTTGGTTACATGATATTGTACTACCATTAATATTTCAGTAACTTGATAGCCTTTTTAATAGAAATACTTCCTTGCTGGAAAAAATATATTTGATAAACTAGTTGACTTAATGTTCTCATTAAAAATAGAATTTTAGAATTAAACACTGCAAGACACCACACACGAAGGCATAATCCGCACTCCACAGGAGACGTATCTGACTGTCTCCCGACCTACCTTGTTAGCACTTAGTAAATAATTAAATAAGCGCAGCCTCATCTAATCTGGTAACTTCCACTGTGAATTCTGTGCTGGGGATCCCCAAACCTGAGTCTCCTGATTCCAGAATGCACATTTCCAAGTGACTGCTGGGCTTCTTCCTATGGAAGTCGCAAAACGTGAGGAAAATGTTGCTTTTAGCTGAACTTGCTTTCTAAATTATGGTCCAGCAAGGAGCACTGGTATCACCAGGAGCTTGTTGGAAAGGCCAACTCTCAGACACAGTTTCCAACCTACTTCAAAATCTGCATTTTGTCATTACCCAGGTGGTTCTTATGCATGTTCAAGTGACAGAAGCACTGCCCTGTGATTCTCTCATCTCTGTTGAATGTGACTTCTTCACAAATGTTTTCAAACAGGCAAAGCACTTGGCCAACCAGCCTCTCACAAGGATTTTATGGAGATTAATTTTTAAACCTCTGCAGATTACATTATTTTTAAATTTCCTTGAAGACAGGAGCTACCTGCTTAAAACCACTAAAAAAAAACGTGAAAGGTGATCCTTCCTTATTGGAGGTTCTTTAATCAGTACATGTATCACTTCAACATGACATCTTTACTATAATTCCTGAGTAAGCTCCAGATGTGTTATTCTTAGAAACATTTCTAACCCCTACTAAAACTGTGGATTTTACAGATTTCCCTATTTTGCCAAAACAAACAGTACAGTCCCAGAACAGGCTAAATGTATACACAGGATCATTCTGTGGCTGCTTTGCCCTACCTGTTAAGACAGCTGAACAAAAACCTTGACACAGACTGGAAACCGGCATCCCCCACCAGAGCAGACCATATGTGCTGTAGAGACAGGTTCACACCACCCGGCTCTGCGATGCACTTTCTATACCGACATACTCAGGTTTTTGCAGCTGGGAAACGTATAGCTCTGTTGAAAACTGCGTGCACAATGTCCTGTTTGGGAGCCTATTTCTAAATTAGCAACCCCCCACTCCCACCCCCNCCACCCCCGCCTGCATAATGGGTTGCCACGCTCTCTTTTAATGACAGTATCGGAGTGCCAGATGGCTTTGTGGTCCGTGGCTATAGTCCCTCCGAATTGTGTTGTATAAAACAAGATTTAAATGTTATCCATCAAACTCTGGTCAACACTTAGTCTGATATGTCACATATTAATCCTTCCCAATTCACTAACATTATCTTCAAGGGTCACTCGTAGCATTCAGCAATTTACAGCTGTCTTGTTTTACTTTTCACTGTAAGGGTAACTATCAGGGATATTATGAAGGAATTCTTGAATTGAGCGAGGAGGTAGTGCTTAATGGCTTCAATGGAGCTTTTTAACTCCAAAATTTCACAATTTCTCAACTTTGTAACTACTTCTATATTCATGAGTGATAAATGTATGGCTGTAACATCAGGTTTTCCCTGAAATTCATTAGAAGAAAATGTTTAGGTGGCTTGGTCATTAAATAATTAAGCTTCTTAATTGGCATGGACAAAAAACGTTGAATAGTTGCAGTCTAAATCTGGCTTCAATGGTATGCAGTGAAACATTAAGCTTCGGAATTATTCCTTGAAGAAATTGTAGAGAAGAAGGCTACTAACTATGTAAAAACAAAATGTAAGAAACTAGACATTGACATTGAAGAAAGATTCACATTTTTAAGAATGCCAGGAAAGCAGCAAAAAATGTTGGTCTGACATGGCCAGAAGAAATTAAAAGAGCAATGTTCAAATGCTCTGATCATTTTCACCATAACTGGACATTTGTTCTAAGTCAAAGGATCAGTGTCAGTGTTCACCAACACGCAGCCACTTGCTCTCATTTTTGCAAAAGAAAAAAAAAATTCTGGAGGGTTTTACCAAATGTAATAGAAATGTAGCTTGAATTTCCTAGTTTATGTATTTTAGTGGACATGTTTTGACCAAGAAGTTTTTGGAAAGCCACTAGAAACAACCCTGAAGAAAGTTTTAAGAATTTAGGAATGTAGTGTGAAGTGGGTTTATGAATCTCTACCAAACTTATTTTTATGAATTTTCCTATTTGTGCACTTGCTTCAAATGAGAAAAAAAAAATTGAAGTTAGTAAAGTGTTCTTCAATCAACTGAACAAAGATTGACAAATCTGGCTATACTCTATAGAACATGGATATGTGAAAAAGATCAATTTTTATGAAGTCTTAAGACAAATTTGCAAAAGGTTAAAAAATAGTACATGTAATGTTCATTACAGTGAAAGGCCAGTATTTTCCCATATTCATAAAATACACTAAAAATACGAATGTTATGATCTTTTGCATGTTATTTTTACCATGCTTTCCCTTTGCTGCCTTTTTAAATCTTTCTTTCCTTCTCTTCGATTGATCAAATTACTGTTATTGCTTCTTTACCTTTACTGGTTTTGAAGTTACATATTCTGGTTTTAAAATTATATATCCTGGTTTGGTCTTTATCCTTAACTTGTAAAAATACATAATTCCATGTTGATCTAACAAAGCCTAAAGTTAATATTTCTATCCATCTTCCAAATGTTTTAGAAGTATTACCATTTACTTACTTTTTTCTAGGTTTCCTTAGGGTGGAAAAAAATCCTCCATTCCCACCATTCCAACCTCAACCCAAATAATTGGGCTTTATATGAGTATACTCCACAGAAGGGGAAGAAAAACAATCTGGATTTATTTAGTAATGTAACTTCACTATTTCATACCTATTATTGTATTCACCAGATAACACATTAAACTTAGACCACCTTTTGTTTCAATAGACTAAACTGAGGAAGAATAAACATAAGAATGTTTTAATTTCAAAAGGTAAACTATTACAGAAACATCTGTAGAATTACTTGATAAAATGCTCAAGATGAATACAAATAAAGCACCTAAGAGTACAAAATGTATGCATGTATATTGGAGACATGGAAAATGAAAATAAAAAATGTGAATATGGGCATTAGAAAGCAAATAATCCTGTCAGTGTTGTTTGAAAAATAACTGAAAAAACATATTCATTTAAAACAAAACCGAGTGCAATAAGCCACAGCATTAAATCTGTAGTAGCCAATAAAGAATGCATCTGCTTTTGTTCCTATAAGGATCCCAAAGGCCACACTTAAGAGTAATGTGTAGGTAGAACTAGAGACCCCTTTCCGTTGCTACCTTTTCAACTGTGTCCTTTGTACTATTTTTCTAGGGGGGAGCTGGGATTCAATGATATGTCATATACAATGTCACCAGAAAAGCAGCAGACCGGTTAGGAGGCTGTTTCACCAAACCAGGTTAGGTATGATGAAGGTGGAGTAACACAAAGATAGAGAACAGTAAATAGATTAGGGAGACATAGGAGAGGTAGAATCGATAAAAATGTTGAGAAGGGTAAACGGTGAAAATAATTCCTTGGTTTCTGGTCTACACTGGACACTACACATTTGTTAAGTGCACGCCGAGACAGGGAATATGAGATGGAAGTTTATCAAGTGGGGAAATGGATAGAGAAAATGCCAGCTCACTTTGGAACCAGTCAATAAAAACAAATTTACCCTGTTACACCAAAATACAAGAGTACATAGATAAGGTCTAAGGCCATTTTTAGAGGTAAGGCCACTAAAGGTGGTAGGTTCAAGAATGAATTCCAAAATAGTCCTGGACATAACTAAAGCTTCTCAGTGCTGCTAGTGATTTAGCAAATATCCTTTATCTACTCAATGTTAAAAGGGTTAAACATGTCTTCCTTCAACAGTCTATTTATCAATAAATACCTAGCAATTTAGTAATAGCTAAATGATACACACAAATGGTCCTGGGTGCTCTCTTTCAAATGGTAAGCTAAAACGGTATGATGATATATTTGTTCTTCCTTATCCCTTAAATAGAGATACTTCAGCATCTTCAGCTGTAATTAATTTAGAAGTAGAGAACAGTTTAGGATTAAGTACCAAAATCACTCAAGGGAAGAAATCGTGTATTTCTTATGTTCTTAAAAGACATAGGGGCCAGGCAAAGTAAATATAGCATCATCACAGGGTATTTCCTGAGTTCAAAACATGTTAACTCCAAAACACAATTCCTTATGGCAAAAATGAGTTAACTATTTTGGGAGGGGTGATAAAAAATGCTCTAAAATTGATTGCGGTGAATATTCTAAAACCCAAAGAACTATACACTTTAAATGGGTGAGCAGTATATGAATTGTATCTCGATACAGCTGTTATTTTAATAAATGACTTTTTAATCCACTAATAGCAGATTTAAATGCTCTGATTTTACATTATGCTTCTCAGGCTTTACTAGATATCAAAACAAGGAGTAAAACAGAGAAAAAGTAACTTTATTGGTATTTATGCCTAGCACAATTGAATTAAAATAAAATGGAACAGAGCAATTTATTTTTTCTAATTGTGTATAACATATAAACAATTTTTTAAGTTTCTGTCTTTTTATCATCATATGATTGTGTTCATGCAAGTACAATCATCAAAACTGTCCTAAGCTTACATCATAGCACCACCTTTTATTTGATGTAAATTTTATTGGTAAATATATCTGGCTTTAGCAATGTAAACATTTGCTACAAGTAAACTTTAAAAGGTAAAAGTGAATGATACTAATGAATAAATCAAAACAGAACTCAGCATCACCACATGATATAATTCAACAACACATTATATAATACTGTTTCAATAAGAACTACAACTTTAAATAGATTTCACAAAATGGAGGCAGAAACAAAAAGTAATGTGTAAACTCCCAAAATAGTGTTAAAATACTGAAGTATATAGTGTAAAATTTATCTCAGAAAAACAAGGGGGAAAAACAAAACCATGCAGTGAAAACCAAATTTGGTTTACAAGTTACAATAGTCTTTTTTTACTGCCAAGCCTTTTTAAAATGCATTCTCACAAAATGGTTTATTTTCCATCTGCCTTTTTAAAAAATTATCACGTTTAATCACATAAGTCGGGTACTTTTGGGAATTTCACATTTATTGTCAGTTGTAGGATTGTCACACAAAAAACTTATGATCTCTAAGCTATTTCTCCAAATGACCAAAAACATTAAATTATCTTCATGAAAATTACCATACATAAAGTCAAATAATTCCTAAACAAATCATCATAAAAATAAATCTGCCTTAAAAGAATAAGCACAGAAAAAGTGTAAATATAAGTGCTGAAAATCACAGAAAAATATTCGACAAACAGGAAAAATATTCACATTTACCATTACTGTTGATTTTGTTTACTTTCTAACTGAAATTAAGAAACAAGTTTTTAAAAGTCAGCATGGACATTCAGTGCCACTTGGATGTTTCTGCAATATACAAATGGTTATGTCTCTGTCGTATATGGCAGACTCTATTTTTACTCTTTAACATAATTAAGTTATAAAGACCTCAAATTTCCAAAACCAGTTATAATACTGTGGCAAGCAAAAACAATTTTGTTTTTAATGCTCTTACATCCCAGCTTAAATCTACAAAAGTGAACATTTTTCCATACGTTGTCTCGAACCACACTAGTACAAAAGGAGTCTAGCGAGATATCTCTGTTGGTTTCCACAGATGAACTAAAAAAGGGAAAAAATGAAAACTGAAATATTATTTCATCTTCTTCGACGTCCTTAACATGTTTAGCACTTCAAGCTGCACTTGACACAGCAAGTTTCTTCAAATGATCCATGAACACTTGTAAACTAACATCATCTGTGAGAATAGGTGCTCCAGACTCCTAGAAAAAAAAGATATTTGCTATGATTAAAACATAGTGTAAGACCTTCAAATCTATAGGCAATATAAACACATGTTTAACAAACACGGAAAGTTTATGCTATGAGGTGAGATGACTCAGGATGGATGGAGGCCAGTTACCAGAAAGATCGACCATGTGATGAGGGTTGGTGCTTTAAGACAGCCTGACCTGCAGGGATGGGAAAGGAGGGGCTGGAGACAGAGCTCAATCAGGCACAAATGATTCAATCAATCATGCTTACAGAAAGGAACCACCCAAAAAAACCTCTGGATACCAACGCTCAGTGGAGTTTCCCATTTGACAAATACATCAATGTGCTGAGAGGGTGACACACCCTGATTCCAAGGGGAAAGAGCACAGAAGCTGTGCACCCAGGACCCGCCCAGACCTCACTGTGTCTGTCTCTTCATTTAGCTGGTCCTAATTTGTAACCTTTATAATAAAGCAGTAATCATAAGTAAGGTGTTTGCTAGGTTCTATGAGTTGTTCTAGCAAATTACTGGACCTGAGGGGGGCATGTGAGCCCCCTACACACACACACGGATTTGTAGCCAGTTGGTTGAAGTGTGGGTACCTGGGACCCTACCTGCAGCAGACATCTAAAGTGCAGGCTGTCTTGTTGTGGACCATGTCCTTGAACTCGTGGGGTCTGAACTAACTCCAAGCGGTCAGCACCATGGCTGTATCGCAATTTACCTATTGGTGTTAGCATAGGTCCATACCGAACTTACTATTTCAAGTAGCATTAATCTTCTTGAATTTATTGGTGCTTTTATCACTACTAAGGAGTAAGTCTCCTTATTGCTCCATTTACTAAAATAAAACTCCAATTCTACATTTTTAACAGAAATGCCAGCTGGAAGGAAGCAAACACATCATTTTTAAAATAAACTATGCTTATAAGTTTTCAAGTCATTTTAATTGATCTCTGCAGGTTGTATATAATTAATGAGAGTTAAGGAAAATTCCTAACTTCTATTAATGCAAACGGTGTTGACAGAATGACCCTGGTAATCCAACCCATTAATAATGAAATTTTACTATAACAAGAGAAAGATTTTATATCAGGATTTTTAGATTGTTCACCTGATACTCAAGTTACTATTAATCAATAAATACATAAAGTCTAAAAAAGAGATTAAGTAATTTTCAGAGGAGATCAGCAAGTTAGAGGCAAATGTGAGATGAGAACTTATTAGCTCCTGTGGTTCTAGTACGGCACAGCTAGACATGCCATTAGGCTCCTGAAAAAAGGAAATTCAATTTTGTTATGTGTTTTCGTATGTCAATTCATAAGACCTTAAAAACCTTGCTAATGAAGGGAGGCAGCAGCACTAGAATAGAGAGCTTGGAGTTTGGAGCCAGGCTGCCTGGGCTCCAATCCCGGCTCTGCCACTTTCTGCCTGTGTGACACTGAGGAAGCTACTTAACCTCTCTGTCTCAGTTTCCTCATCTGTAAAATAAAGACAATAACAGGACCTATTTCACATGGTGGTTGTAATGATTAAATGAGTTAAATTGAGTAAAGCAAATAGAATTACTACCTGGGAGACAGAGCAGCCATACAACATGTTTTAGCTATTATTACCACCTCTTTTGAAAACTATTATTTTATAACACCGAAATACTTTTTCTTAGTCTACTTCTATAGATAACGCAGAGAAGCCAAGGTCTCAAGAATGTCACAACCTAATTAATAACCTGGTAGCTCTTGCTTTTTTCTTCCTATAATTATACCTGATTTTTTTTTCATTTATACATATTTTCCACCTCAATTCACCTAACCCCAGATCCATTTTTCCTAGTCAAGATAAAAAATACATATATGGATTTTCTAATTTACATACTAAAGGATCTTATTTGAAATTATAAGTACTAATGTTCAATTCACTCTTATCAAAAGTTTGCACTGGGTTGATCTCAAGCTTTCAAATGCGCCTTTTTTCTCTTTGAAACCTATCTAAGGTTAGGCAGAAAGGTCCGAGCTTTAGGTTCTTCAGTGCGAGACGCACTACAGCAACACAGGCCTCCAGCACCGCCGCGTCACAAGCAGTGTTGCAGTGCTGCCCTCTTCAGGCCATCCAAGGGCAACACTTACCACTGGGTACTGGATTTCTGACAAAAAGAAAGCTAAGGTATTAGATTCCATAATTTTTAGTGAAATTTTTGGCTACCAAGTTAATTCCTAAATTGCAATCATCAGTTTAGCTTAATGATAAAGATGCAGATTCTGGAGTCAGGCTGGCCTAGGTTCAAATCTGAACCCTGCCACAGCTGGGCTATGTGATCTTGGGTAAGTTAATTCATCTATATAAGCCTCAATTTCTTTTTCTGAAAATAGTAGGTTACTAGTACCCATCTCACAGGAGTGTTTTAATAATTAAATAGGAAGTGCATAAAAAGCTTAGCATAGTGACCGTAATACAGATTCAGCTTATTAGTCATTATGATTATTATCTATGAAACTATTAACATAATTTCTCTTACAAAAATCATAGGTCAAGAAAGCCCTCAGGCCTCTTGTCTACGCCTCTAATGCCGCTACTTCCAGGCAGCAAGAACTAAACTTCGAAGTTTAAAATAGGTTTTTTTCCCCTATCTGAAGTATCCTCAAGGAGAGGCTTGCTTTTTCCATTGATAAGGAAAACAAACTAACAGCTAACCTTTACGGAGCACCACTGTGCATATCAAGCATGTATTATTAAACTCTGCAGTGGACAAGGAAATGAAGGCAAAGACAAGTTACGTGACTTGCAAAGTCTGCCTTTCCAACTATCAGCCCAGAATGACGTCTCTCCAACTCAACAAGTTCTTTACTTGTTTCCCAATTACATCTCCATGTTGTAATTTAAACCAAGAAAAAACAAGGAACAAGTCAGTATTTTCATCAGCTAAACCAGGTTTTTAACGCAGAAATTCAGCTACAAAGAGACATATTGTATTTGGTCTGCATAATGTGGGCTCACAAAATTTTGTTAACTGAATTATGTGAAGGGCAAAAGTCAGCTGGAGGGGAAGAACTGCTGCCCCCCTTAGAAAAAGATTCTAAAGATCCTCCCCCCGAACCCTATCCCGCAACCCCCACCCCCAGGTACTGCTTCCTGACACTGAGAATATCAGGAATCACACTCAGCCAGCTTCACTCCTGTGTTACCACAATGGCCCTTAGGGAATAGGATATGTGACCCCTGACAAATACTAGTTCAAGTATCCTTTAACCTCTACTTTCCCACAGTGATTAACAGCCATTTCCGTGAACTTTATTTATTGGTGCTACGTTTCTATTTTCTCACAATCTTCTTAACTAAGTCTAAGTTTCTCATAAATTGTGGGATCCAGAACTGAAACCCTGCTCAGATGACTAGGTTTAAGCATAATGGAAGGGCTGGTTCGTGGTACATTCTGTGCTCCAAACTTCCACATCATAGTATTATACTTGGCTTTTTGTCCCCCAAGAAGTAGAACAGGGTGGAGGTGATAGTGAGGTTGTAAACGCATAGTCATTATATGGGCACAAATTTTTTTCTCTCACATGTGCTACATAACCTTTCCAAATCTTCCAAGATTAAGCTCCTTTCCTTGCTATAAAAACCTTACTTTAAGACTTTTAGACCATGGATCAATTTATCTACATCAGAAAACCTCCTTAACTCCTAACCATCTCCATAAACTTCCCATACTCTAATCTCTGTTCTCTTGTCCATATCCATTATATTCAATATATGCTATTTTAAGGTACTGTGGAAAGTCCAAAATGAACATGATACAGTTATTGTCCTCGAGTAATTTATAATCTAACATGAGAAATAAGTACCATCAGAAATGGGTGGGAACAAAAGAGATGAAGGAGCAGGAATATTATACAAACCCAGTCACGCAATCAGGAAAGGTTTCATGGAATCAGTGAGCTCTTAACTGAGGCCTGAGGGATGGCTATGATGTCCAAGTGATGACGGGGACAAAGTAACAGAGATGGGAACAGGCTCAATTTATTCAAAGTGGAATGGCAAATCCAGTTTCCCTAAAATGACTAAATAGGAGCTAAAAGTAGAAAAAGTTATTTGGATCATACCATAAGGGACCCTCAATAGCAATATAAAAATTATACATATAATACAATTAGGGCTTACTGAAGATTTCTAAACAGTACTGATTTTAAACTGCTTCTGGGAGACCACTCTGGCCAGAGACAAAATGGAGGAAAAGGCGGAAGCACTGATACCAGTTAGCAGGTAATTCCACCCAGGAATGTGGATAGTAACAAGGGCTCGACGTGGGTTAGTGACAGGGAAAGGAAGGAATGGACAAGGGCAATAGATCAAACCATCTGTGAATAATTAGGGGCAGAAGGGATGTAATGTAACTGACTAAAGTTCCAAGGCTTGGGAATTGAGAAAATGGTGGGGGCCTCTATAAAACTTGGAAAGTCAGCAAGAACAAGATAACGTCAAAGATATACATATTCAAGTTGGGGCGTGCTGCTTATGAAAAGTCTACAGGAAACTCAAGTGATGTGCAGCACGCAGTTATAGAAATTCAAGTCTACAGTTCAGTGTGAGGCCAAACCAAAGGTGGAAATCCGCAAGTCAGCGTCAGGTGAACGGTGAAGCCAGAGGAGTGGATGCAATCACCCAGAGAAACAGTGAAGGTAGAGACATCAAAGCAAAATTTGCAGGTGCCTATATATTTAAAGGGAAAGAGCCTTCATCCCAATTAGTGCTTCATTTATCTCCTATCCAGCCTGGACCTCAGAGTCCACTGTTTAACTCTGCTCTAAATTATTCTTCTCCCTTAAGTGTCCATCTTTCTTAGCTCCCGTTCTAAATTACCCCCCGAGTCTTTCACTGATGCAATGCCTGAACTACAAAGCAAGGTTAAAGAACATTAAGGAAGCATGCTCTAGAATCTGTCAGTAAATAAAAGGGCTCCTCACCACTGCTGTAAAAGCCTTTTATTCATCCTCTGTTGACTTCTTATATTCCGTATAGCTGTTTTTAATCTTTTCTATTTTCTATCTTTAACCCCAGCACTTCTCACTCTTTGCAAGCAATCTTTGATTACTAGAAAGAAACATGTGAGCTTTCTCTCCACCTCAAAATCTGTCTTCACCCTTCTTCTCACCCATTGTTTGTGCATAAATAAATGTCCTGTCTCCTTACCAATACTTAACTCCCGATACGTAGTACTGGTGATCACACTGTCTCGTTTTAAGGATCTTAAACATCTACAAGGCGTTCTTTTGTGTGCCCCCATTAGTTCCTTACACTTGGTCTGTAAGTAAGTTCTATGCCCTAACCCTAATAATAATCATCCTTCTATCCTACTATTCAAACTCAGGGTATTTTTGCAAAAGAATCATTTATACTTACCACTTCCTTTTCTTTACCACCCACTAATTCCTTACAATCAATCTTCTACTCAACTACCATGTTAAAACCGCTTACCATGGGCCACAAAGGATACCCTAGTCATCAAATTCATCTACCTTTTTTCAGTCTTCACCCTCCTATTGAAATAATTCCACTTATTGAAATAATAACCATTCAAGTATCTGTAGCATTTCAGTATTTGTTACCCCCATATTCTTCCTTCTATAAAGTCCTCCCTCATCTATTATAACATGGTATTTTTTTCATTTTCACTCCACCTCTCTGATTATTTAGAAAATATTCCTACCACTCATACTTCAAGGTTTTATCTCATGCCTCTTTTGCCTCTCAACTCTCTCCTTGAACAAACATCCACTGTGATGACTTTAAGTATCACCTTGCTACAGTCAACTTTCACCTCTTTTCCCTGATCGCCAAACCCAAATTTCCAACCACTGGCTCAATATGAACTTCTAGATGGTATCTCAAGCTCAGAGTGTCTCAAGGCTAACATTTCCTCTCGGTTCTCCTACTTCTGGAACATGTTCTCCTAGTTTCCTACACTCAAAACCCCAAATTACCTTGTTCTCCCTCAACTATTTTTAAAAAATTCAAACCTACAGACAAAAGTACAATGAACAGGCACATACTCTATACCTAAATTCACTGATTAACATTTTGCCACATTTGCTTTGTTTCTATATATTTTTCTTTCCTTTTATTTTTCTTCTTCTTCTTGAATCATTTCTGCAAGTTGAAGACATCATGACATTTTACCCTCAAACACTTTAGGATATATCTCCTAAGATCAAGGGCAATCTCCTACATAACCACAACACCATCATCACACTCAAGAAATGTGATAATACTGTACTAGTATCTGACATATACTCCACACTCAACGTTCACAAATCATCCCGATTATAGCTCTCTCTCCCTCAAATCCAGGATCCAATCAGAATTCAGATTTTGTGGGTAGCTGTTTTGCCCTGGAATAACTTTTATTTTCCTGCAACTTCTAATCAAGTCCAATTGTGTCTGTCTACTTTTGGAAATATCTCCCAAATCAATTCCTTTTCACCATCTTGCATTCATTTCCTCTAACTTGGATTACTTCAATAAATCTAGCTTCAAATCTACAGACTGCTCCCAATTAATCTTACCATTCAACTATAGTATCTAAGACTCAAATTCACTCCTCTGTCCAAAAACCTCCAATAACGTCCCATCATTTAACCAATAAAGACTCAGCTCCTCAGTCCTCAACCTGGCGTTCAAAATCCTCCACCACCTAGCTAGATGACACATTTTCAGCTCGTGTTCTGCTACTTGTTCAGCCATACTACCCTCTACCTAGAATTCCCTTCTTCATGTAATTTCCAACCACTGGCTACAAATAATAAGCATTCTAAAAGGAAATGTCACTTTTTCTGAGCTCTTTTAGAATCACACACCCTCTCCTGCTGCCAGCATGTGACCTCCTCCTGTCTTCCTCTTCTAACTTCTGTAATACTTTACATCTCTCTAAAAGCACATACCCCATTCTGCCTTGTATTTTAATTCCTTAGGTATTTATGTTTATCTTTAATAACAGACTACAAGTGCTTCAAAGGCAGCAATGATTGCTGTGTACCCTAAAGTACCAATAGAGATGCCTGCATATTGGACACTCAATAAATGTTGATACATTGTACCAAGAGGTAAAACATCTACCCAATTCAAATATATTAATAATGATTTTCCAGGCCTCCAGCCTCTCCTGTTCAACTACAGTCCCTACCTCTCCAGGCTTACTATGGCCTTTTGTGGTTCCTGGCCTAGCATCAAGTTTAAATCATCACTTCTGTCTTGTATTATACACTTTATTGCTTTTTTCTCAAGGGTGTGGTGTTAAATTTGAAATATAAAAGAGTTCTATTTCACATGATCACTTTTTTTCCTACAGTGCCACCAAATACTAATTCTATTTTCTACTCTTACTTTTTCATTACTTTTCCAATAGAAAGCGTTACCAAATACATAGGAAAAAATGTAGCTCTCAGTAAAATAATAAACTATAAATACACAGAGAAATAACTTCCAAGATCTGCTATTTACACTTACCTGTCCCCAGGCATACATGTTATTATGAGTCTGTGAAGGGTTGACTTTTGAAAGCAGAAAACGGGCCTTAAAAGCAAAGAAATAACATTATCCATCAAAAACAGACTTAGTCAATGTAAGTTGAACAAATACATTATGCCATCTAAAATCAATTTTATTTAATATGTTGTGGTAAAATTAATTTTATTAAAATGTAACTTTTTAAAAAACGAACTGAATTTTGAAATATGTAGGTAGGCCACTATATGTTACAAATAAATAATAAATGCACCCTCTTCTCCCCAAATCATATTTATAATATTAATAATAAATAATTGTTGAATCTAGAACTCAGCATATAAAAATTATGTGTGCAATAATTATGACAAGGTTAGTATGAAATTTACTAAACATGTGGTCTGAAACATCATCAGAGGTTGGAAGTTCCAAAAAATGATAAAAATAAAGACCATGAAAATCTATATATTCTGTTACTTTAAGCAATGACTCTCAAACTTTTTTAAACTATAGGCTATACTATGAGACAACCTACCTGACATTTTACCCATCTATCCACTATGCCTTATCATCATTAAATTAAAAAAAAAAAACAGAATAAAAGAGGAAAATAGCACTACACATGATGAGACATCAATGAAAAAAACAGTCGTAAATTATATTTCATATTGGAAGAACACAGGCACTCATATCTTTTGAAACTTAGTACTATACAAAATCTTTTTCTACTCTATAAGTGAACAGTTTAACACAAGACAACTAGCTCTGGAGTCAGAACATCTCCATTGAAATGCCACTTCCTCCATTTACTGTGTTTCTATAATCTGTATAATGGAGATAATAATAGGACTACTATGACGATCCAGTGAGATAAGGTATGTAAAGTGCTATCAGCTTGGCAAATTCTCAATACATGGTAGCTAATATAAATATAGCAAAACCCTAATAACAATGGCTATCATTTCTGAAGAACAGTTATTTATTACCTACTTTGCAATACTGTGCTGGGCACAAGGAACACAGCAAAAGATAAAGCATGACCTATCTTAAAGGAGCAAGTGAAATAAACTTCTAACAACTTATAATGAATTTAATATAACTCAAATAAGAACTACAAGGGAGAAGTCAAAAGTATTTTAAGAATGTGTGTTAAGGGGTCCAACCTAGACTTCAGAAAGGCCCAAAAGAGTCATGTGTATATGAACAGGTATCTCAATTAACCCTCATAATTCTAAAAACCACAAAGCCTTTATAATACCATAGTGCTTTCCTCTTACATGACATTTTCTAGATAACTGGAATGACAGAATGAGGAAAACAGGAAAAATTACATGACCACAAACTTCATATTCATAGACTTAATCAGGAAATAACAGCTTAAGAAAAGAACACTACATTATTTCCCGAGCTGTCCACGTCTCCTTGTTCACCTGAAGCTACTAGCATTGCACCACGATACTATCCTGGCCCTCTTACGAGAGCTGGGCTGGAGGCAGAAAAAGGGAGAAACTGCCAGCTTCATGCAACTGGCCAATAATCTCATTGCTCCGCTTTCAAAGCTAAGACAGAAAGCAAGCACATCTTCCCCTGGATACCATCCTCTCCTGCCTATCTCCTTCCTCTTTCATTTGCCTGGTGAAGCAATCTATTCAAATTAAAGTCAGAAAGCAAGCAGGAATGCCTCACTGCAAAAGTAGGAAACACACACACACACACACACACACACACACACACACACACACACACACACAGAGTACTTACCTGGCTGCCCCCATGTTCAGTGTCGATGTATCTCGGCATTGGAAACCGGGAGTGAAGAATCTCCTGGGCATCATCCACTGGGGCTTGCAGAAGGTGGCGGAAATTCTCATATTCTGGCATGTCCTGGTATCCTGACTTGCGCCACTGGGCTATGGTCTAATTTTAAAACAATTAAAGAAATTATTATTTTTAATTTGTTATCCATCTAAAAATTCTAAAAGATGATATTTTTCAAAGGAAATAATCTTCAGAAAATAAGAAAATTATACAGTATTATTCCATTTATCTCAATTTTTAAAGTTAAGAATACCAATTTCTGTATTCTTGAGTAAATAGATGTGAAATTAGTATATGTCTTCTCCTTTAAAAATAAAAAGAAATAATAATTATACCAGAAAACTTTTAAAAAACACTATGCTACAAAATTAATGTTGGCTAAAAGCTATTTACCTAAGCTTATGATGAAGGGAATTTTTGTTACAGAAGATTTTCCAGAGACTTCTAAATTGATGACCTACTATTATGAAATTTTTACCAAAGGAGTTACATTCTGGCAAGATATATAAACACAAAAAGTTTAATAATAATAGCAATAATATTATAAAGATAATATACCTTTAGAAGAACATCTGAATCAATTCTTTTACTAAGGTAAATGGCTCCAAAAACCATGTATATTATAATCATCCAAAAATTTCAACCTGGTTTGGTTTTAACTGAACTGAATCAGTTAACATATACCCTATACGGTTTTATATCTCTGTATTTAACAGTGGAGCAGGCAGATCTGCATTTCTGATTTCTCCTTTAAGTATATTAACAAGCTATTTAAAGACACAAACATTATCAAAAAAAAAAAGAAGAAAAAACCAAAAAAGAAACAAAAAACCTAGTAGTAAATACAACACCAACCACAGAGTGAAGGGAAGACTTTCTTGCACCTACGTGCACTGCTGTCAATGCCAGGCAACCTTACCTCACCGTGATAGATCAGAATCTGGAAGAATGTGTCCATGAGAAGAATCCGATCTGCGAGGATGCTGCTGCTATCAAGAAGAACCGGCTAACATGAAGGAGAAAATGAGAAAGGAGGCAGAAGAAAAAATAAATTACTTTAAGACACAAAAGATCTTTCCAGGATCTATTCATTTAAATTTTTTGTTTTAAATTTATATCATATTATTTAAAACCTCTTGCTAATATGAATTCCCATGGCATATTCTAAGTTAATTTTCTGAAAAGTCTCTAAACTGAGGTAACATTTGAAAAATAAAGTCATGAGGAAACTGAGGCTGACGGTGCATCATTGAGTGAGAGGGGAAAGGCTTGGGGTACAGCAAATGTGGGGCAGACAGAAAAATAGGGACTATGAACTGAATTAGTGACATAAGTTTTGGTATCACAAAACATGAAAATGGTAATCGAAGCTAGGGGATTAGATTGCATCACTTAGAGAGAGCAGGAGAACAGAGAAAAGGTTAGAGATAGAGCCCTGGAGCGGGACAACACTTAAGGCCTGAAAGGGAGAAGCCAGCAAAAAGAGACTGAGAAGGACCAGGCAGTGAGCAGAAGGAAAACCAGCAGGAACTGAAAGTGTCAGAGAAGTCGAAAACAAAAAGTTTGCAAGTAGAGTCCTCACTAGGAAAATACCATTGAGAGTTATGGCAAGATGTATAATAGAACACTGGTCGCCTTGATAAGTTGTTTCAGTATGATGATAGGGGCAAGAGTCTGACTAGTATTGGCTGAGAAGAGAATACGAGGTGAGAAAGTGTAGACAACAAGTAACCTACATTCTGAGTTTAGCTGTGAGCAGGACCAGAGAAACGGGGTGGCAATTAGAAAAAATGTGAGGTTGAGAGTTTGTTTTTATTTTAACATGAGTGCTGTTAACACTTCTATGTTAATAAGAATGATCCAGATGGAGAGAAAAATGGTAACTCCAAAAGCAAAGCCTTAAGAAAACAAAGCTGGGGCCAGCCGAGTGGCTCAACTGGTTAAAACATGCGAGCTCTGAGCAACAGAGTTGCTGGTTCGATTCCCACATGGGCCAGTGAGCTGCACCAGAGCTGAGCTATTGCTGAGCTGCCTACTGGCGGCCACATTGCTCAGTGGTTAGAGCGTGCGCTCTTAGCAACAAGGTTTCTGGTTCAACTCCCACATGGGATGGTGGGCTATGCTCACCCGCAACTAAGATTGAACAAGGCACCTTGAGCTGAGTGGCCACGAGCTGCCCACGGGCAGCCAGATGGCAACTGGACTTGGAGCTGAGCTTGCCGCACCCGCCACAACTAAGATTGAAGGACAACTACATGGCTGTTCCCCTTCTCCAATCCCCCAATAAAATCTTTAAAAAAAAAAATGAAGCTAATGGGATTCATAGAATAAATGGAAAGGTTGGAATTTGATAGGAGTAGGCACTAGAGGTGGTGGGATTCCAATTTTCATCTAAACACTATTCTACATTTTCCAGACATCTACAATTTACATATATTACTCTAAGATTTATTTTAAAAAGTTATTTCTGAAACTTTCTTTCCTGATTCAAAGAACTAAGAGACCAAATATATAGCTAGACTAACATATTAAAAATACATTTTTCCTAGAAAAGTACAAACTATGAGATAAGTTACTAAAACAATTGTGATAACAAAACATTTTACCTTCAATTTTTTACAAAATATTAAAGGCACCATTAGAAATCATTAATCAAGACATTATAAATATTCTTTATACTGACTTATCCAAAAGTATTATTTCAAATACACTTTTTAAACATACTTTTAAGTGGTAAAACAGAAAATTTTGACTACAGAATTTTTAAAAATTATTTATTTAATAATAAAGTTAAAATAAATTGGACAGATTATAAGGAGGCTATATGGATACTTTATCCTTTTTCTAAGTATACATCTTTATAATCAACTGTATCTTATATTCAAAAAAGACTAGAGGAAAATGAGATTATATTAAAGCAAGAGGCTTTGTTCAGACACTAAACTCTGGAATAAGCAACAGATTCTAGATTTATCATCCCCTCTAGACACTGTTAAAGACATAAAAATCCGAAGCCCTATAGGATTTGCTCAACCAAATGACTGGACAAAATGATCTTAAAAGTCTCTTCCACCTCATTGTTTCATTATTTTTTTAATGATTTCCTAATATGGCCTAGCATGGTGTCTAGCACCTAATAAGCACTCATATATATTTTAAGTGACTATGTTAATAACTTAAGATTAATTATTCTTGAATTAAATTCTCATTATTTAGTAACTCTATTTCAAGAAAAAGTTTGTTTTCACTTTTTCATGGTATACATCACAGTAACAAACCCATTTTTTTTAAAGCCTCTCTTACCTCTGGCGGTCCACTAAAAGAATATGCATACAGAATAGGCTGAATCATGATGAGAGACTGGGTCAGATCTTGACGCATAAAATGGTGACGATAATATGAACTCTCATCAGGACTATTGTTAAAAACTTGCAAGAAAGGAGACCTTCTTAAATGAAACATAAACTGCAAGATAAAACATGTGAGATAGCTTTTACTGATTTTCGTATTACAATAGGAGTTTACTGTTATAAAAAGCATGTGATTACAACTATTAAATCCACAATAAAACAAGTTATAATAACATTCTAAATTGTATTCCTCAGAATTTTACTCATATTTTGGATACTTGAAAATATAATTCAACAATAAAAAACGTAAAGTATAATAAAAGAGGTGACTCAAAAGAAAAACAAGAATAGCCCAAAACCTCTAGCTCAGATCTAAGTTATTCAGAGGCTGACGCCAGATGGTACATTAATCAGCATTCTTTGTTTTTGTTCCTCATCTCTCTGGCCCCGTCTCTGGGCTTTTTTATTACTACTCATTACCACCACCAAAAAACTGAGAGAACATAAAAATAGATTAACAGATTTTCTACCTTTTGTATAGCTCCCAAAAATTGCACTGGAAAGGGTCTGCATTGGCTTTTTTAAAAAAAGGATTTACATACACTCAACTTGCTATCTCTAAGTAACATTCTCTATCCATTGTTTCATTTCTTCTTTCTCCTTTCACTTTCTCCTCTTCCATTCACTCCCTCATATGAAAGAGATCAGAAAGGGGTAGAGTCGGGCCTGAATGAAGGGCAGCTACGCTGTCCTCTGATACAACACTGAGACTCTGATACAATCAATAGGATAGGCTCCCAAGTACTCCCTCCCATTTTCTGTTACTTCTCTTACCTCCTTCGGTCCTCAGGTCTCAAGTGCCAACCTGTTGCTCCCTTGCCTGGGACTCACTCCACAATTCTCTCCCAAAACATGAAATTCTCCTTGCTTTTCTTTTTGTAATGATCCATAGTGCATTGACAGGCTATCTCATCCCTTTACCACTTCAAGCCATTCCTATTTACTCACAGGAATATGTAACTGGTAAATTTGGGGTTAAATATTGTGGAGATGAAGATCTCCCTTAAATTTAGTCTATGCCACCTTTTACAACATCATCAGGCTTTGAAAACCCAAAGAAAAAAGTATTTCTGGGTTCTCGTTTCTATATCCGGTAGAGGGGAAAAGATGGGATGCCCAGATTTCTCAAAGCATTTAATCAAACACTTGGACTAATGCCCTCCCTCCCTTTCCTGTTAGTTTCTGCTATGAAGAAGAGGCCTGAGAACTCCCAAAACTAACTTTGCCTTTTCCTAGTTCTCCAAAACCTCACTAGAGGTTTAGGAAAGTCTCCCTCTATCATCCAGGAGTTTCTAGGTCACAGATCAATAAAAGATTTTCCAAAAAATGTAAGAGAACCTCTAAAAAGAAAGCTGAGGCTATACACAAAGTTTTCATGGTCATAAATTAGAATTTCCACATCTCAATATTAATCATCTTCCCAGGCTAAGCTAAAATGCCACCTCTTCTGTAAATATATATCAACCCATCCATTTGGAAGGATTCCTTTAAGTTTCCTTTAAATTCTGTGTATCTGTCACAGCAGTCCTCACTTTCTGTTATGTGTTGTTTATGTATATTTCAGATCTCACCCTTTAAACTGAAAGCTCCTTGAAAATGGGATTCATGTTAGTCATCTTTACTCTCCTGCAGTTCCTTGCACACAGTACTTAGATGAATAATTAATTACCTGTTACTCATTATATAAACAACCTACACTTTTCAAAACATCTATCAAAACAACAGATAGAGGGATAGATCCCAAGCGAAAAAGGTTCTATAAGATAAATCAAATTAGCTTATTTTCTATTTATCTGGTATGTCCCCACAAAACCGTTCTCAGATGATGATACCATGCTGAGATTAGCTGACTGGTAAAATTACTTCAGATGAAGTTCTTTTGGTACCAGTATAATTGGATCCCTTATATCAGATGGAAAGTTAATCTGCCCTACGACTAATTCTATTCCACAGAAGGATTCTAGCGTAAATTTCTATTCACCACAAACAAATGACTATTTGCAAGGCTAACATAAAAATACTACATACTTTTTTCAATGACTACTCACAGCACAATATTAATTTCTTAAGCTATCCCAAAACTTACCTAACCAAAGAATAACCCAATATGATAGATTCTCTAAGATGAATAACAAAAGACAAAATGACAAGAAAAATGAGACCCTATGCTATTATTATTGTCAACACAAAGAAAAAACGTAAAACTTTTCTCTACTCACCTGTGGATAAAGGGAGAAAGTTTCTGAAAATCTGAAGGAACTTGGATCATCTTTGTGATACTCTCCAAATTTCTGACACTAAATAAAATACAACATGTTAGTAATATACTTCCTGGCAGAGAATTAAAACTGTTGCCTATACATATTCCATTTTAAAAAGTTGTTTCCCTTTAGGAGGCAAATACTTAATATAGAATAAAATCAGATTATTTATAGACTTACCAAGAGACTGGTTACAACAAAGAAATACATTTGAAAATCAAAAGTAAGTAATACCTGCTCCAATACGGTAACAATTCATCTTTACATGTTTGGATTTTTTTAAACCATCTATCTGACAGCTCTTAAATAATGAGCAAAAGAGCTCAACATGTGCCCCTAATACTGTACCTAAGAAAAGACAACAGCCAATGACAGGAAGAAGATACACTATCAAAATATCATAGTGGATACAAAAGCAAGTTGCTGTATGAAATTTGGCACACCAGAAACAATACCAAAAAAAAAAGGACAGATGAAGGAAAAGAAAATCAGAGACTGACAGTTAGACTGGTAAATAAAGAAGAAACACAAAGGCAGAATTAGAAGGAAATAAAGAAGACACATACTTTGGCAAGAGAGAAGAAAATCCTCTATGACAATGGGACCAAAAGCATCTAAATAATTGAGATAATCCACATGAAAAAGTGCTTAGCACAATGACTAACACTAAGCACTCAATAAATGTTAGCTTCCTCTCCTTGTTCTTGAGCCAAATCTCTGCTCTGAAAAGTTTTTATGTAACTGGTCTATTTTCTGACAATGTTTATCATAGTAGTTGCATATGATCAAGGGAAAAAATAACAAAGGACTCACTGCTACAAGTAGTGGCGAACTTTTGCTGGAATGTTCAACTATATCATTTATGTCTTTATCTATGCCTTACAGAGCACATAAAAAGGCATAATTGATTTGATCATATTTTGGCTTCCAGGAAGTGTCATTTCAGAACCAGTTATCCAAAAGATAGAAATGCTACAGTTGTAGAGTGAATCCTCAGAAAACAGATCTTGGTATCTGGGAATAATTCTGGCAGTCTTCAATGCCCCCAAATGATACATCACTGACGAAACTTATAGATTAAGATAATAATCTTCACTGTCCAATATCACAGCCACTAGCTATATGTGACAAGTTAAAGAAATTAAAACTAAATAAAAATTCAGTTCCTCAGTTACATTAGCCATATTTCAAGTGCTCCACAGCCACATGTGGGTAGTAGTTCCATATGGACAATGCAGACTACAGACATTCCCACCACTGCAGCAAGTTCTCTTGGACAGTGCAGATCTGAAATATCAAATATACTGGAAAAGATCTAGAATACCAAATACACTGAAAAGATTTTGTGAAAAAGCCAACATGTCATACATTATTCAGAACTACTGATCACATTATATTAGATATACACATTTTAAATTGTGCCTAGGAGTCTGTTAAAATAAAGAATTAGGCAAATCTGATATTATGGTTAATGACGATAACAAAAAGACTGCAGACTGTTTTTTGGTTTTTTTTAGCTGAGCCATCCTGCTACCTGTTGGCAGCTCAGCAGCAGCTCAGCTCGGGCCGGGCCTCGAACCGCTGTTGCTCAGAGCTCAAACTCTTGAGTGAGCTCTTAACCAACTGAGCCACTCAGCCGGCCCTAAAGATTGCAGCTTTTATGCTTGGATAACTGGGGATATCTAAAAGGTTAATTTCCAGAGTGGGATGTATCTGATACTTACGTCCAAAATTTTTGCTTTTATTATAAACTTTTTTTCATGTCATTAAATACTCTATTGCTGCATTTTTAATGGCTGACTAGCAATCCACTTATTGATATATATGCCATAACTATCTTAACTAATCTCTCATTATTAGCATTTACATTTGTCCTGTTATAACTTTAGGATAGATTCTTAGAGTCAGAATTTCTGAATAAAAGGTAGTTTTGAAGGTTCTGATATATATCACCAACTGCCTTCTATATATAAGGTTATACAGATGTTTACAAAGGTTGTACAGATTCATACGCCAACCTACAAGCTATGAAGCTGTCCATCTCCCTGAATACTAACCAACTCTAAATATTATCCTGTTTTTGTCATGTGTACCAGTTTGACAGATAAAAATTGTTGTCTTGTTCTATTTTGCTACTTTGATTATAAGATTGGCAATATTTTCATGTTTACTAGTCACTTGCATTCCCTCTTTTGTTAATTCCTTATTCATGACCTTTGCTCATTTTCTGCCCAAATTTTATTGATCTGTAAAAACTTTTACACATGAAAAACTTCACATTCTATCCTATAACAATAATAACAAATGATATAGTCTATACTTTACCACAGATAATATAAAATTTGTATAGTATACACAGACATACATTTCTAATCTTTGAGCTACTTCCTAAAAATTTTTCTGAACACTTAACAAATGCCCTAGCATTAATTTATCATTAGAAGTAGTCCTTATTTGCAACCCAGCCAAAACACTAAAACAAATGAGAAAAAAATCTAAAGCATAAAGGACCTACCAAAGATCTACTGTTTGAGTTATTCAGAAGTAATATGATTAGGCAGACAAACCAACAATAAGTTTTCCTAAGGTAAATGACAACACTACAAGAAGGCTAGTCCTGCCTTTAATTCAGTAATTATTTATGCATCCAAGCAGCCCTGTAAAAGGACCCTAAGGATCACAGTCTCAGCTCCGTAAGAAAATGGTAATGGTAAAAACAGGACAACTAAAGGGCTTGGTCCCACTGGTGTAGCAAGAAAAAACCTGGCTGGGGTCAATTCTGCAAGGAGAGTCCTGAGAGTCTTAAACAAGAGAGAGCTCCTGGGCCAGGTCTAATCAGATGAAGTGTTTATCTACTGGGTTAGCTGCACAGCTAAAGGAAGAATACAATTTGTAGTTAGTGGGTAAACCAAAGGTCAAAGATGAAAAAAACTCAAATATCAATTTTAAGTTGTAAGAGTCAACAGAAAGGCCAAGAGTCAAAAAGGTAAAGAGCAGACCCATGAAAGTGGACACCAAAGTGACCCAAACAAGAGACAGAATGGAGGTGGTAAATGGTGCGTTGGTGCTGGTACCCTAAGTGATGCTGACCACAGGGAACAAGGGCTTATATTAAAGGTGTCAGGAGCAAATGTGGTACCAGCACTAATGTGGCCCTATAATGCCCACTATCTAAAAATCAGTTCTTAAATAGATGTTTATTTTTCATTTAAATTACTCTGAATCGTCAAGGAAATAAAACAATTATATTCACTATGCCAAATTAAAGCAAAGAAGTTTGTTAGTATAATTTCATAGACTTTTCACTAGGAAAAAAACTTAGAAAAATGTAGCACCTAAAGATATTAACCCTTTCTCTATTTGTGTTGCTATCATTGTTATAGCTGAAAATTCAACAGTACGGAATCAGTACAAAAAAAATGAGACTATACCTATTAGCTACTTAGAATAACTTCTTATAACTAGGATTCATTTGTCATCACCTGAAGCTTCACTTCAATTGTACACTAATTTGAATCAATCAATTAAAGAAAAGACCATAAAGATCACATTCTCACCACTTTTACCATCTATGAGGGGTTCTTACTTACTGGGCTTTCTATAAAAGACTGAATTTTCAAACAATGGTTTTTTGAGCTTTGTGTAGCATGTGATACCAGCCACAGTGATGGACAGCTGCCCAGTTATCCTGTTAGCAATGTCTTTAGGAATCATCCAGTCCCACTTGGCAGTATGCAGTAGGACTGTGCTCACTTAGATAACTTCTTTTTTAGTTTTTCCCACAAGGGAGTCCACAGACAATCGGTGAAAGCTGACTTGCGCAGGAAGCAGCGCAGTAATCTGACAACATCAGCCTCTCCCTCTCAAATGACCTGCACCAACTTCCTCTTATACACAGCTGCCAACTGACTCAGGAGAACAGACAAGCTCTACTGCTCTGACAGAAGGTCAGGGTAAGTCTCATCATGCCATGACTCACCTGTCCTCTACCATCAACAGCCTTGCTGCTGCTGGAAATGCTGCACTCTGCAGAATGTGTAGATTAGGAATGAAATATACTGTGAGGTTTCTGTTCACTGTGTGTCTTTTGCAAGTATTTCATTTCGTTATTTACAAGGCCATTCTAGTTTATATTTTATTAGTGTTTGTGTTTTACAAGCATGTCAAACAATTTCTGAAAGTGAGGTGTCAGGTAGGAGAGAAGGATTCTGGAAATAAGCCTACAGAGAATTCTGAAGAATTACAATCTGCTGAGTCATTTCATTATTCTCATGCAACAAGGGACACAGAAAAAGTCCAATTTCACAATGAAAGCTACTTATCAGTGGTTTTTACATGGGCTGATAACCCAAGTCATACCATTCAATTTTGTGTCATATGTGACTATCTACAAATGCAGTAACAGCTCCAGAAAAAACGGAAAAGCACTTTACTATGTACAAATCACAGCCATTTGACAAATAAAAGTGCTGATTCCTTCAAACAGCTTTTAGAACCTCAAAACAAAAAAGCATTTGTTAAGGTCACATTCAGTGAGAAGGCTCAGGAAGCTATTTCAGAGCACAGCTTATCACCCAGAAAAGAAAAAGGCACACAGTTGGTGAGAGCCTAATAATGTCAACATGTAAAATTACACTAAGTAAAATGCTGGGAAAACATACAATCTGAGACACTTGAAAAAGTTCCACCTGAAAACAATATAAGTGAATGTATTGATGACTTGTCACATGATGCTGAGAGCTTTATGTAATTAGCTGAAAAATAACAGCTTCTCTATTCAGGCTGATGAGTCAACAGATTTCACCAATGTCATGTCAAGTTGCTAAATGACAATTCAAGAAAAGTTTCTGCTGCCCTAGGCAAGCAAAGATCAAAATGTTTTATCTTCCTATCTGGAAACAAAAGGCCTATCTTGGAAGAACTGTGTTGGCATTTGTACTGATGGTGTACAATCAATGGTTGACTCTATGACAGGTTTTACGTCTCTGGTTAAAAAGAAAAAGGTATACTGATACTGTCGTAACACTGCTTTCTTCACAGATAGGCGCTGGTAGAAAAACACTCTTGGAGATTTTTCTGAATGATGAAATGAAATGAAAAAAAGCTCTGAATGATGCTATAAAAATGGTTAACTTTATTAAACAAAGACTAGTTCACTCAGGAATGTTTTAAAAACTACAGGAAAATCTAGACACAGAGCACAAAAGTCTCCTGCTACAAACAGAAACCCGATAGCTTAGCAGAGAGTTCTCAACAGGGTGTTTGAGCTAAAGGCTCAGCTAAAGAATTGAAGAGCTTTCAAGGAAACAATAAGCCAGAGTTTGCTGAGTAAAATTGGGACATTTAAGGAAAAGAACTTAAGCATTCTAGGTCATGATGTAAGTAATAGGTTCCTGAAATGTTAACCATCATTATCAATAACTTTACTAACACACACTTTGGTAATCTAGATTTGGATAATCAAGACTTGTCTGTATTTTTCTATAATTGTATTATGTATAATTTTTATATCCCAATGAATTTCTCTTAAAAATTTCCACTAAAATGAAAACAGAAAACTAAAACCATAGCAGTGAAGAAAACTATGTTAAAAAAAAACAACAGGAAAAACAGTTACAGTGGTTTAGTAAATCATTTGAAAATAATTTGGTACATCCAAAAGAAAAAAAATAATAAGTTACATAACTGTCACTTTCATTTTAAGGAAAAAAGGCATTGTAGTTCACTGGAAGAGATCAGTAAATTCTACTATTCATTATTATGCCTTTCTCAGCAACTTGACTAGAAGTCCCTCATTCAGTTACATTGTTAAGTACTTTGAAAGAGATTATCAGTATTTACTACAAATAAAAGCAGAAGAATTTAGAAAAGCACGATGTTCACTTCTTACCAGTCGAATGAGCTGTCTGTCCAGCCACCTAAGCACATCTGGTCCTTCCTCTGTTTCTGCTCTATATATTGCCAGTCTGGCCATGAGAATGGCAGCTGCCTCCTGGTCAAAAGATGCAGCAATGTTTTGGATTTGAGTTTGCGCATCTGCCCAGCTAGAGGTAAGAAAAAGCACAGAAATGCCGATGAATAATTATATTCAAATATCATATTGGGTTATTCAAGTATCATATTGGGTTGTCGGAAGTCATGACATATTTTTTTATTTTCGTTGCAAAAATGCGTCATGATTTTTCCGACAACCCAATAGTTGGCTATCATATACTGTAGATTTAAATTAAAAAGGTACAGAAAATTACTCCAATATTTCAAAATTCCAATATTACCTAGAAAAAATAACATTTAAAAAAAAATCACTAACAGCAGTTTCATTATACCATTATTTTTCAGAAAAAAATGTATCCAAATCTAATGAAATCTTCTACAGTAACTGTAAAGGTAGATCTCTATACTTTTTTTTTTTTTTAAGATTTTATTGGGGAATTGGGCGAGGGAAACAGCGTTGGGGAATCAAGGAAGGGGAACAGACAGATAGACAAATTGCTGTGCTGTTCTTCAGTCTAGTTGTGGAGGACGTCGCTTCACTGGCCCATGTTGGTATGATCATTGTGCTCTGCCCAGGTGAGGCAATCGGTCGCTGGTCATTGGTCGGCCGCTCACTGCGGCTCACAGCAGCTCTCCCCGGCTGCCAGCCGCTCATGCTGGCTGCCAGCCACTCATGTAGCTCATGGCAGCCCACTGTAGCCCCACTGCAGCTTACACCGTCGCCGGCGACTCACAGCAGCCCAGCTCCAGGTGGAGCTGTTGTTCATCATCTTAGCTGTAGAGGGCGCAGTGTCACTGGCCCTTAATGTGGGATTCGAATTACTGCCCTGCTGCTCAGAGCTGGTGCTCCCAAGCGAGCTCTTAACCAACTGAACCACTTGGCCAGCCCTCTCTATACTATTTTTAAAACACGAAAATTTTTACAAATAAAAAGAGTAGGTTTGTGCACGTGCATAGACACACAAGTCTATCAGAGTTTAAAATTTTATTTCTTTAATTTTGTAAAAGCAGAAATATAAAAATATAAAAATAAAAGTTTTCTCACAAGTAATTCTCATTTACTAAATTGGAAAATGAATAAAATATATGAATATTTTTTCTCATTGGTTTGGTATTTAAGATTTTATTGGGGAATTGGGGAAGGGGACTAGCCATGTTGTTGTCCTTCAATCTTAATTGTGGAGGGCACAGCTACCTCAGCTCCAAGTCCACTCGCCATCGGCCACCCGTCGGCAGCTCGAGGCCACTCAGCTCAAGGTGCTGTGTTCAATCTTAGCTGCGGGTGGGCGTAGCCCACCATCCCATGCGAGAGTCAAACCAGCAACCTTGTTGTTAGGAGCACATGCTCTCACCAGCTGAGCCATCCTGCCACCTGTTGGCAGCTCAACGGCAGCTCAGCTCGGTTGCAGCTCACTGGCCCATGTGGGAATCGAACTGGCAACCCTGTTGCTCAAGAGCTCACGCTCTTAACCAACTGAGCCACTCAGCTGGCTCCTGATTTGTCTTTTTTAATGAGCTGACAAGAGCTAGTTTACATTTTTATATCAATTTTTTAAAATAAATTTATTAGGGTGACATTAATAAAATTGTAGGTTTCAAGTGTACAATTCTATGTCATCTGTATATTGTGTGCTCACCACCCAGAGTCAATTCTACTTCTGTCACCATGTATTTGACCCCCCCCTTCCCCTCTCCCACCTTTCTCTCTGGTAACCACTAAACTGTTGTCTGTGTCTCTGAGTTTTTGTTTCTCTTGTTCATTTGTTGCTTTCAGTTTTATATCCCACATTTGAGTGAAATCGTTTGGTTCTTGACTTTTTCCATCTGATTTATTTAGCTTAACATGGTATTCTCAAGATCCATTCACTGTCTTTAATTCAATTATTAGTGATAAAAATTACATAATTAAAATTACTATGTATTATTTTTTCTCCTTTAATGCACTGACTAAAACTAACTAAAAATTAGTAAGTGAAAACTTTAGTCTAAGGGATTAATTTGATATTACGTATAAAATTGCAGTAATTTCTTAAATTAACATGTTCTATAAATCCAATCCAATTAAACCGATCCTGGGTAGACCCAGCAATAGTTTTGTTTGTTTAACATTTCAGAGACAGCATTTTGTAATACTTCATCTGATCTTGGTTCTAAAGTGCCTCACTTTAAGCAAGTCTGGCAATTCTTACAGACTTCTTAAAAAGCTGGACCACTTTTACATGACTCAAAGATGTAACAAGTGATCCCAAAGGAATTCAGGCAGTGACACATTCAAAATTCTTCTCTCTTCTTCCTCTAATTTAACTTGTTTTCAAATAGACAAATAACTTTTTAATATTTTCCAAATAACTGATAACTGTGAATTATCTCAATCAATGCCTAATTATTCCCTTTTGGAAACTGAACTACATCAACAAATACAGGAAATAACTATGTCATACAAAATACTACCCTATAATATTAACTGTTAAGAGACTTCATCTTTTGTGGTCTCAACCAGTGCTAGTCAAAGTGTGGTATGTGAACCCAGTGCCAGTTCGCCATAAGAATAAAAACTGAGAGTAAATGTTTAGAAACTGTTTTTGTTTTTCCTTTTTTTTTTAAAATTGGGGAATTGGAGGAGGGGAACAGTGTTGGGAAATCGGGGAGGGGGACCAGCAAAGTTGTTGTTCTTCAGTCTTTGTTTTGGAGGGCGCCAGTTGCCATCTAGCTGCCCAGTGGCCTCTAAGCTCAAGGTGCTGTGTTACAATTTTAGTTGTGGATGGGCATAGCCACCATCCCATGTGGGAGTCGAACCAGCAGCCTTGTTGTTAAGAGTGCATGCTCTATCCACTGAGCCATCCAGGCAGCAGCTCAGCTCCAGGTGCTGAGTTCAGTCTTAGTTGCGGGCAGGCGTAGCCCACCATCAAACAGGCAACCTTGTTGTTCGGAGTAAGTGCTCTCACCAGCTGAGCCATCCTGCCACCTGTTGGCAGCTCAGCTCGGGCACAGCGTCCTCGCCTATGTAGGAATAGAACTGGCGGCCCTGTTGCTCAGATCTCGGGCTCTTAACCAAATGAGCGACTCAGCCAGCCCTGGAAACTTTTAAGTGACTGAAGAAAATAATTTTAAGTCTGATGAATCTAATAAAAATTGGGATTTGTATTGGGTTGTCGGAAAAGTCATAACATTTTTCTATGTTTTTCGTTGCAAAAATGCATCGTGACTTTTCTGACAACCCATGATTTTGAATTACTTTTAAAATTTCATTTTCCTAGTACAATAATTCATTTTATTGCATTTAATAAAAATATTAGTCTCCAAAAATATGTAGTACCCAGTCTACAAAGCAGACGCCAAATAAAGGTTTCATAAATGCAGTAAATGACGAATAACACTTGAAAAAATACACAATGATAAAAGCTGCTAAAAACTTTATTATCACTTGAAAAGTAATGCTATTAATTATTGTGCTATTATTATATATAATGGATCATATATATTATTATTGCCAATTACGGGATAATGTTTATTAGTTTTTCTCCTCCACTCAGGGGAATAAGTAAATAAAAGAATATTTTAAGAATATGTCTTAGGGTGGCGGGCCGAGTGGCACGTTGGTTAAGAATTGGCTTGAGATGCCAATTCTGAGCAGCAGAACCACAGTTCAGATCCCACATATGAGGGCCAGTGACACTGCCCTCTACAGCTAAGATGGTGAACAACAGCTCCACCTGGAGCTGGGCTGCCGTGAGTCGCGGGCAATGGTGTAGGCTGCAGTGGAGCTGCAGTGGGCTGCCGTAAGCTACCGTGAGTGGCTGGCAGCCGGCATGAGCAGCCGGCAGCTGGAGTGAGCTGCCAAGAGCTGCCGTGAGCGGATATCCAGGAGCTGGTGACCAATCTGCCTCACCAAGGAAGAGTGCAATGATAATACCAATATGGGCCAGTGAAGCAACATCCTCCACAACTAGACTGAAGAACAAAAGGACAGCACTTTGTCTGTTCCCCTCCTCCAATTCCCCAATAAAATCTTCAAAAAATAATATGTCTTAGCAATAGTTTTTTAAATTGCTTTGAAGTTCTTAGCAATAAATATTTTAGCAAATAAGTTGGGCTAGAAAGAAATAAAATAGTATTAGTCATAAATGTTCATTTTCTAGCCATGGATGTCACTCAAAATAGGAACCCAGCTTGGGAGCACAACCCAGAATGGTTTTGATATGTAAATTAAATCTCTAACAAATACAACTTACTTCCTCGCAATGGTGGTCACTCGAATGCGTCTCTGACCACTTGAATGCTGATACTGAGTCACAAACTGGATTGCCCCACGCCCTCCTTGAGGAATTGGAGCATTATGCTGTGTAAAAGTAAAAGTAAAAACTAAACAAACTATTACTATTATGTTGTTGTCATACAGTCACCGGCTGCATATCCTGGGACTAATAGAATTCATTCTAATATTAATTAGAAGGATGTTTTTTACAGTGCATGTAAAACAGCTGTGATTTGCCACATAAGAGAGAAACGGACTTAGGAGAAGAGGGAACAATGATGAAGGATAAGAAAAATAAGTCCAGCTAGGAAATCAATTTCAAGTAATATATAATTCAGAGGGATATGAAAGAACAAAATGAAGGGAGAAAAGTAAAGAAATTAACAGATAAAGAAAGGTGTAAGTGAGGCAATTGTGCCTAATAGTAATTGGATAGAGAAACTGAGCTAAGTCCTACTCCTTTATGTATATAAAATGAAAACGCAACTTTTAGGAAGAGAATCACATAATGAACAGATGACCAACAGAAAACTATTAATGAGAAGACACCAATAATAATATTAGTAGTAGTGATCCTCAGAAAGAAATAGCAAATGGTCAATACGAAAACTTTTCATGCCCTTTGATAATAGTTATTTTTGCTTTGGTTTTTTTGTTTATTCGTTTTGGTCAATAACAGCCATTATCTTTTTCACAAATTTTAATTGTTAAAAAATAAATCTTGTACCTGTCTGTCTTAGGAAGGCTGACTATTAATAGTTGGTGGTTCATTTTATGCCTAATAGCTACTGAAATATAAGTCAATAATTTATACAATAAGTCATTCTTTAATATGATAATTTCCTCCTGTAGCAGAAAAAAAATCTTTCCAAATATTGGAATCTTTACCTTCCAATTGTTTCCTATGGATTTTGAGATATTAAACTTTCTTATAGGCCTCATGTATCATTACATATACATACCTTGTAGCAATTAGGAGGAGCTAGATACTGAATTTAAAAAAGCACAGCTAGAACAAAATTTAAGATTTTACTTATGCTTCAATTTTAAATTAAAAAAAAGAAAACTGAGACTAAAAGTTGGGTTGCCCAAGATTGGGCATTTGCAGGTTTCCTGACATCTCTTTCTATTACAGTATGTCCTCCCACAAAGGAGTATAAGTTTGAGAAATAGAAAATTACAAACAAAAACTGCAAGAGAGAGTAAGCTTTGGGTCATATTTACTATTGGAAGGAAAACTATGAAATATCCATGGCCTAAATTTAGTACTTGTTCAACTATACATTGCAATATTCAAATATAAAAAGCCATACCTGATTGACAACCTCAAAATATATAGCTAAGGTTGTAGTGGGACTAAGTCCACATATCTTCCATTGACAAGTGCCACCTGTTCCTATCTCCTGTAAAAATAAAACATACTATGTTTGAAAGCTAGACAACACAATTTATTACTATAATATATACGAAGGTGAAAGAGGGGAGGGTAAAAACCTCCATTAAGGGAAAAAAAAAATCTATCTCAAATTTCTAACTAATTCACTGAACGTTAAAAGCTTAAGATTTTTTAAGATCATATAAAATATATATCATGAAATAAACTTAAGCAATTTCTACACAATAAAATTATAAAATAATTCAAATTCTTGCTAAGGAAGTTACAAAAGTATTGATGTAAGTTCCTCATATTGTAGACTTTAAAAGTATATACCATTTAATGCAGTAATTACAACTAACATTATCCTTCTATCCAACTATTTGATCTGTGTAAAGAGACATTGATTTAACACATAATATATGCACATATGAATACAGGTTCTCTGAATCAGAACTGCATAATTTAAGCAATCTGATTTCAAAAAAAACTTCTAAGATATAAATCTTAACCACGTAAACTGCTTAAAATTAATTTTTAACTGCCATCTTAAAGATAATTACCCACTTTGTTATTTGTTCCATCATCCTCTCTACAGCTACAGTACCTAATTCTACCATGTTTAAATGTATTCTACATCTACCAGATGGAATAATAAAAAAGAAATGAAATGAAACTTAAATCTAGCTAATTTGGTTAGTTTGTTATAAATTCTAACAAAAAGAAATTAGGAATCAATTTTGATTTTTAGAAGTCTCCAAGCTTCCAAATCACAGCTGGGTTTTTTTTAGGCACAATGGGGCAAGGAATAACTTAGGAATAAAAAAATAGAAGGCTGGTGACAGTACAAGAGTTTTAATTTAGGGGTGGGTGGGAAAAAGGATATTGGGAAAGAGCTACCACAAACAGAGCTATACCGATGGTGGCTGAATCACAATCTACTGAAAAACTTAGTCCACACAATAATTTTAAAAGAAATGTGGTAGGCTGCCACCCCAGGTCTCTGTTGGTTCTGTCCTGAAAATTAAATTGTACTTTCTTTTTAGAATAAAGGTGCCTTACATTTTCAGACACACAGGGTCCTTTAGAACTGAGAGACACACAGGGTCCAATAGCTCCTGAAACCTTTATTTCCCTTGAGGTCTGCAAAACAAGAACACAGTATGCTTTGGTGTGCTCAAAGATAAGCGCAAACATTTGACTATAAGTATATAAGAATAAAGATATTATTCCACATTTAAAACTCAAACATCAATGAAAATATACCAGTGTTAAAACATAATCCATCAGTGAGCACTTCTGTGTTAACTCCCAAATTTAAAATCTAGCCCTGACCAATCTTTAAGTCTCTATTTCCAGCTGCCCAGAGGAGGTCTCCATTTGGGAATTCACCCTCAATTCAATATCATACCATGTCCACAAGCCATATGTCCTAATCCAAAAGCTTTGACACCATCTTCTATTTTTCTTCCCACAGAAAAATCTGTCACCAAGATTGGTTTTTTCCAATCTCCACTGATACTAAAATTTAAGCTATCATTACCTTCTACCTAAAAAAATTAGAAAGCCTAAACTCAGTTTTCTTACTTGAGGTTGTTTTTCCTGACAAATCCTGAATGCCACCGTCAGACAAATTCTACCCAAAACACTGTTCTTTATTAACCTACAATGGCTGCTTTTGTTTACACATGCATCTCCAAACTACAATCTATACACAACTCAAAACTACTCCCCTTACATTCCAGTGCAAGCCATTCACTCTCACTGGGTAGTTTTCCTCAACATACCACACTGATTCTCACCTCTGGGCCTCTCCTCACAATAACTAAAACATAGTCTCTTTAACCAACATAAATGCTGCCATCTTTCAAAAACCAGTGTAAGTCACTATAAAACCATTTATCTTCTAAGATAAATTGTATCTTGCATACATTTTCTTCCCTAAACCTTTATAGCACTTTTATAATCTACTGTTATTTCATCCTATCACATGTGTGACTCTTGTCTTTCTATCAAGACTAAGTTTCTTCATAAGAAAACCTGAGCCTTAGATATCCCTTGAGATCTCTACAATTTCTTAGTTTAATGCTAGGCATACAGCAAACATTCAATAACATACCAAGATTAACAAGAAATATTTAATGAAATTCAAAATCAATACACTTGTAACTAACACTTAACCTTTTGGATTTTAAAACTCAAATTTGAAATGAATGACAGAACTGAATAGTATCAACAACCTACCAACCATAAAACAATACTGATTATCCAAACAGAATAGAACAAGTTTCTCTTAAGTTAGATACACACCAACTCCTATAATTAAAAGTATCCAGCACTAACATAAACAAATTTTGCACTAAAAAAGATCAAATACACTTAAGAAGTTAAAGAGTTAAAGATAATTTTACTTATCTAATGTCTTTTCTAACAATTATTCAAAAATGCTCAAAGAAAATTTCATTGTACATTTATTTAATAATGACACATTTTTCTAATGAACAAAATCTCTAACTCTGGGTTTCAATATAAAATAACCACTATTGGGCCAGCCAAGTGGCGCATTGGTTAGAAGTTGGCTTAGGACGCCAGCTCTGAGCAGCAGGGCCCCGGTTCAGATCCTACATTAGGGCCAGTGACGCTGCGCCCTCTACAGCTCATATGGTGAACAACAGCTCAACCTAGAGCTGGGCTGCCGTGAGTCGCCAGTGATGACGTAGGCTGCAGTGGGGCTGGCCAGCAGCGGGCATGTGCTTTCATGAGCTGCCGTGAGCCACCATGAGCAGCCGTCCAATGGCCGGCGAGCGACTGCCTCAGCTGGGAAGAGCACAGTGATAATACGAACATGGCCAGTGAAGCAATGTCCTCCACAACTAGACTGAAGAACAAAAGAACAGCAACTTGCCTGTTCCCCTTCCCCGATTCCCCAACACTGTTCCCCTCCCCCAATTCCCCAATAAAATCTTTAAAAATAAAATAAAATAACCACTATTTTTAAAGCATATATTGAAATTGATTATTAATGGTATTTTAAAATTATGATCAAACCTATAAATTTCTCTTGAACATACCACATGTGTCAAGTTTTGGTTCTTACCTTTATTTCTAATGTACCACCAAAGCCCATTTTAAACTGTCCATGCACATCTTTGGTAAAGACTCTTTGAAAAGTTTGCTTGAATAAGGAAGTGTTGAAAGAGTCACCCATTACCATGTAGCCTCTGCATGGAAAGAACAAAAAACAATGTATGTGACACAAGTAGTGAATCCATGTGTTAAAACCAAAAAAGTAAATTACTTCTCAGTTCTACTAACAAATTTTAAAGATATTTCCCAAATGGTGCTACATTATCATTAATTTTAAAAACTCAAATATATAAGAATATCCCCACCGCACAAATAATCTCAATCCTGAGGGTACCTGAGTGCCCCTAATATTTGCATCTGTCCTCAGTAATTTTAAAAAATTCATTTTTAAATAGATAATATATTTACACATTACAAAATTCAAAAGATGCAAAAGCATACACAGTAACACGTGTCTCCCCTATCCCAGCTACCCTGTTCTCCATACTGGGGAAAATAACTGACAGTTTACAGCATGCACTATCATTCTTAAAAACAAATATATATATGTGTGTATAGGTGCACACAAGTATATTGTCTCTGTGTGTGTTATCTCAAACTTATTTTTACAACCAGTGAATGAGAATAAAGAGATACTGAGTAAGCACTTTCACTTTATACTACAATAATATACCTTTTAATTTGTTTCAATAAGGATGTACCTATTTTAATTTTTTTAAAGCTTTAAAAAACATGAACTTTCAAAAACTACTCTGAGATACTATTTCTTCTCTGACAGATGAACAAAAATCAGTTTGACAACATATTCTGCTGGTGAGGCTGTGGAAGCATAGGCACTCAATTCATTGCTGATAGAAATGCAAACTGGTACAGTCCCAAGGCAGGGGAACTTGACAATATCGAACAAAATTACATAGATGTATATTTTCTCCTTAAGCTAGCCACCCCACTATTAGGAATCTATTCCACAGATATTCTGGCAAAACAAATACAAAAAGCAAAATATATGCACAAGGCTATTCACCGAAGCACTAGTTGTAATAATAGAAGATTGGAAACAATCCAGATGACAATCTATTAAGAGGCTAGTTGAATAAAATATGGTACATCCACACAATGGAGTCATATACTGCTGTAGACCAATTTCCAGGATATAATGAAAAATGGAAAGTGGGTGAAGATATGTAGAATTTTCTATTTACATAAAAAGGATACATACACATGTATGTAACATACAAATATTTATATATATTTATATATATATTTAAAACATTTCAAGTAGTTTTTAAACAAAACAATCAAAAATTAAAACAGGCAAAATAAAACTGATGTGCTATAATTAACGGTAGTTTTAGTTTTGATAATGCTAAATCTTGATTTATGTTATCTCTGAGCTACTATAGATTATATCTTTTTAAATTTTGTGTTCTATTTATTTGCTACTGGTATATAAAAATATAGTTGGATTTTGTACATTGACCTTGACCTAGAAGTCCTGACAAGTTAATATATTAATTCTGTTTGTATGTAATTTGTATTTAGATCCTTTTGTTACCGGCCAACTGAGTATCCCTCCCACTACTGAGAAACTTTTAAGTTTTCTTTCCTGTAAGTATGTTACATATAGACATGTTAAGTCTTCTCCCTCATTTCTTAGTTTCTTAGCTCTTGGTTTTGATTACTTTTCTAACCAGTTTGTAAATCCTAGACTAAAGATTGCTCCTAGCCTGAATCCTAGAATTCTCCTATCCCCCTACTTCAGATAACTACTTGAAAGCCTGTGACTTCCTAATATCCCCCAGGCCAGTAAACCTAACAATTCTTTCCAAACCCATTCTGGTCCCAGACAATTGATGCACCTGAGTGACAGGCTGAATGGCCACAGGCTTTATGAGAGCTAACAGATTAATTAAAATCTATTTTTCCTTATTCAGGGAGCTTGGGGATACAGAGGATACCCCAACAAGATTGCCAGTCACAACCAAAGAAGCCAACGCGGTCTTCCAGGCGGAGCTCGAGACCCCTTCCTCTCATCTGAGATCAGCTAGGGTGAGAGTTCCGTGAATCCCCCAATAGGCAGGGACAACTCTACGCCCCAGCCCAGCAGGAAGCAGATACAGAAGAAGAGACCTCCTGTCCCTCAGCTTCCCATAGAGATTTTATGGGGATCACGTCTCTCAAAGAGAAACCTAGGCAGGAAGTTAGAGGCAGGCATTGGGTCTCTGCATTCCTGCACGTCCCACAGAATGTGACCGCCTGGTGGTGACCTCCACTTACCACCCAAAGTTTCTTTTCATTTTAGCTATCTACCCCAGAAACAAATGGGTGCAAAATGCCCAACTAGATCAGACCAGTCACTTGCACCTGTGCAGTACCTCTTGTTAATTACGGGTGCCAATCAAGTGGTCCCATGCCCAGAGGGGAACAGCCCATTCTAGAGAAAGGGGGTAAAAACTCCAAGTCCTGGGAAGTCCACCCTTTTTTTTTTTTTTTGGATGCCTTCCCCTTCTTGACCGCTTCTTCCATTTTTTACCTCTTTCCTTTCTTTTCGAGCCTTTTTGGGCCTCGCCTTTGCACTTGACCCGCTCCAAACTCTTTGAAATGTACTATCTCTTCGAATAAACTACTTTTTCAGTACTTTACTCTGGCATCTCATTCAATTCTTTGTTCGAGTTGCCAAGGTCCTGGACTTTGCTCCGAGAAGGGCCCACTCTCTGACAACACTTTCAGATTTTCTACTAATACAAACATGTCATTTGTGACGATCTGTGTTATCAGTAAACCTGTAATGCATCCTAGACTAATGATAACTTACACTGCCCCACTTATCTGCTTTTTTGTATAGCAAATCTCTATGAAAGAGCTCTCTATACCAGCAGTTCTCAACCTGGGGGTCGAACGACCATTCCACAGGGGTCGCCTAAGACCATCGGAAAACAAAAAGATATTTACATTACAATTCATAACAGTAGCAAAATTACAGTTATAGAGTAGCACCGAAAATAATTTTATGGTTGGGGGTCACCACAACATGAGGAACTGTATTAAGGGGTTGCAGCATTAGGAAGGTTGAGAACCGCTGCTCTATTCCCTTATTACTTAGTATGGCCCTTGGTCCAGCAATATCAGTCAGCATCACTAAGGATCTTTGTGGAAAAGCAGAATTTCAAGTCCCATCCTATGCATTCTAAATCCAGAATCTGTATTTTAACAATATACCCTGCACTGTACACCTTAAGCTAATATAAAATAATAATGAATGTCAACTATAATTAAATGTATATTTATATAATCACGGAATGTGGAGTACAGCATAGGGAATATAGTCAATGGTATTGAAATAGCTATGTAAGGTGTCAGAGGGGTAGTAGATTTGGGGGGTTATCACTTTGTGAGGGATGTAAATGTCTAATCATTATGTTGTTTTGTACACCTGAAACTAATTTATAAAAAAAAGAAAGAAAAACAGTGAACTGAAGCAGGGGGAAATATATATAT
>NW_017731440.1:397971-399736 GCF_001890085.2 Hipposideros armiger | reverse complement strand
ATATATATATATATATATATACACACACACACACACACACACACACATATATATATATATATACATATATATATATATATATATAATCTCCAGCTGATTTGTATATGTGAAAGTTTGAGAAGCTCTGGTCTATATCAGCTGCTTCCAATCCCCTCTGCCTGTTCTTTTTCTAACTCACACTAAGTCAACTTTCATTGCTCTTAGGAGAGTCACCAATGACCTGTGCAGTGTCATACTGCACAATCTTACAATCTCAACCATTTTTTTTTTCATGTCAGACGGGTAATGTGCCAATGTTGTAACAAGGTTTGTGGGAGGCACATCTCACACACAAGCATGAACACCCAATCACCACACTTACGAACTCCGAAAGGATCTAAACCATTTTTATGGTTTTAAAAGGCCACTAATATTCTAACAACTCCAAATTTTATATTTCCAGCCCAGACCTATCTCCTGCATTCTAAGTTGTAATATCCAACTGCCTACTCAACATCTTCTCATGGGTGTCTACTGGCATCTTAAACCAAACACGTTCAGAACTGAGCTTTTTTCCAAATACTCTTCCTCCCAGTCTTATTCATTTCAATAAAGGGCAACTCAATCCTTCTAGTAGACACCTTTGGTTTTCTCAAACCCCAGATCCAATCTATCAGCAAATCCTCTACCTACTAAACATATCCAAAATCCAACCACTTCTCCCCACCTGTGAGGCTACCACTTGGTATTCCTGTATCCCTATACAGTAAATCTTCACTTAATGTCATCAATAGGTTCTTGGAAACTGCAACTTTAGAAAAATAACTATAACAAAACCAATTTTACCATAGGCCAATTGATATAAACAAGAGTTAAGTTCCTAGGGCATATTTCTGGTCACAAAACATCACTAAACTTCTAAAAACCCAAAACACCTTTAATGTTAAACATTGAAATAAATGTGAGCTATACATACATTTAAGAAAGATTAATAAAAACAAGTAAGATAATTATATTCCAACCTCCTTATTCCAGTTCAGTCAGGCTCGTGGGTGCCAGAGTCTATCCCGGCAGCTCAGGGTACAAGGCAGGAAAGAACCAACCCTGAACAGAACGCCCTTCCATCCCAAGGCCACACACACCTACCCATACTCACTCAGGCTGGGACATTTCGACACACCAATTCACCTAACTGCACATCTCTGGGACGTGGGAAAAAACTGGAGTCCCTGGAGAAAACCCACCCAGACATGGGGAGAACATGCAAACTACACACAGACGGTGGTCCTGGCCAGGGTTCAATTCTTTTTCTCATCAACATTGTAAAAACAATGTTGAACAAAACGACATATTGGAGGACCCGCTGTACTCTACTGACGACAACTGAAGTCAGATGATCCTTTAAAACATTAAGTCAGGGCCGGCCGAGTGGTGCATTCATTAGGATTTGGCTTGGGACACCAGCTCTGAGCAGCAGGGCCCCGGTTCAGATCCCACATAAGGGCCAGTGACACTGCGCCCACTACAGCTAAGATGGTAAACAACAGCTCGACTTGGAGCTGGGCTGCTGTGAGTCGCTGGCAACAGCGTAGGCTGCAGTGGGGCTGGCCAGCAGCTGGTGTGAGCTTTCGGGAGCTGCCGTGAGCCGCCGTGAGTGGCTGTCCAATGGCCAGCAAGCAATTGCCTCACCTGGGAAGTGCGCAATGATAATACCAACATGGGCCAGTGAAGCAACGTCCTCCACAACTAGACTGAAGAACAAAAGGACAGCAACTTGTCTGTTCCC
>NW_017731440.1:370342-397966 GCF_001890085.2 Hipposideros armiger | reverse complement strand
TTCCCCGATTCCCCAACACTGCTCCCCTCCTCCAATTCCCCAATAAAATCTTTAAAAAAACAAAAAACATTAAGTCAGATCACATCACTCTCTGCTGAAAACTTTCCAATGACTTCCCATCTTGCTCAAAGTAAAATCCAAATTCCTAACAATAGTCAGAAGACCCTCTCAATCTGTCCCCCTCACTTACCCCATTTTAGCTAGTTGGGCCTCCTTGCTGTCTCCCAAACACCCCAGGTTATGTATTCACCTTTGCATTTGCTATTCCCTGTTTGGAACACTCTTCACTCTTCCTTCATTATGCACATGGCTCACTCTCTCATTTCCTTAAGTCTTTGCTAAAATGCCACCTTAAATAAGGCCTTCCACTCTCACCCTATTTAGAATTGCAAATCCCTATCCTCATTTTCTGATTTATTTTTCTCCCTAACATTTATCACCATCTGACATACTATCTACTTTACTTGTTTCACCTGCTCTCACTAGAACTGTGCATCTAACATGTGGCTATTTAAATTTAAATATAAATTAATTAATATTAAGTAAAATTAAAAACTCAATTCCTCAGTCACACTCATCCCATCTCAGTGGGACAATGCAGGGAATATGTCCAATAAAAAATGACACTGAATGGTCCTGCACTAAGAAGGTAAGCTCCATGAGGGCAAATGTTTATGTTTAGTTCACTGTTGTATCTCCAGTACTTTGAACAGTTTGATATACAGGTGTTCATTAATATTTATTAGATGAGTGAATTAAATAAATACAACTAAGAAATGAGTTGACATACTAGCAAATCAAATCCGGTATTATATAAAAAGGGTTATTCAAAAGTTAGATTCATCCCAGGAATGCAAGGTTGGTTTTTAACATATAAAAATTCACTGTAATAAACCATATTAATAGAATAAAGGACAAACAGCATGTGATCATCTCAATAAATGTGGAAAACACATTTAACAAAATCTAACACCCTTTCATGAAAAAAAAACTCAACAAACTAAGAACAGGTAGAAAATTCTTCAACCTGGTAAAGGCATTTACGAAAACCTACAGCTAGCATCTTTCTTAATGGTGAAAGATGAAATGGTTTCCCACTAAGATCAAAAATATGGATATCTATATAGACAGAAAATAGATTAGTGATTGTCTAGGCTTGGGCGGGGAGGGGTGGGTGACAAAGGAAAAATGGGAAGTGACTACTAATGTGCGGAGTTTTTTTCCCAGGGTAATACAAATGTTCTAAAATAAATTATGGTGATATTTGCTCAACCTGTCAATATACTAACAAAACACATTACACTGTACATTTAAAATGGGTAAATTTTATTGTATGTGAATTATATCTCAAAAAACTGTTAAAACTTGTCTGTTCCCCCAATTCCCCAGCACTGTCCCCATCCCCCAATTCCCCAATAAAAATCTTTAAAAAAAAAAAAAAGCTGCTAGATGTCTCCAAGTAGAGACATGCCAAGTGGCAGGTATAAAATATCAAGGACTGGTGGAGACTTTGATGAACTGGAGAAAGCATATTCAAAATCAACATCTAAAAGCAAACAAAAAGTGTTCCCATCAAACAAGCCAATGCAACAAAAAACAGCCTGCCACCAGCCTTGAAACTAGTCAATGGAGAATAAAATGATGATGAGAAGCCATCCTGATAGAAATGTCCACCAGTCCAGAGTAAACGCATGTCTGAAGCTCAGGAGAGGGAGAAAGGCATGAGTTTTGATTTGTGAGTTAATGGATAAATGATAGAATCTCAAGATTGAGGATCATGGAGTTCAAGGACTCATCTATGTGGCAAAGATAGTTGAGGCTCTGGAAGAAGATGAGAACCAAGGGGTTAGGGCAGAAGGAGAACAGAAGCATCTCCACGGTGGGTCCTTAAGGGGCACCTGTTCCCTGGGGATGGGACAAGAAACAGGAGGCTGAGACGTGGATGGAGAAGTAGGTAGTGAACTGAGATAATACAGTGCCCTGAAAAATCTAAGAGGAAAAACATTCAGGAAAGGGGAAATAATCCTCAATATGAAATGTTCAGTATAAAATACTGTTCCCTTCTCAAAGACTCATTCATTTCAAATACCTTTCTCTCAACCGTGATAACTTCTGTGATAGCGGCCTACAATGTAAAGTAAAAAGAACCCCATCTGTTCCTAGATCTTTGCTGCCTTCCCCTTTGCCCCAAGGCACGTCCCCACACCTGCATCATAGCTAATAGGCAAAGTGCTATTTCCAAGCACCACGTTGCCCCATATGTGAGCAGATGTAGGTGACACAGTGTCTTAGTTCTATAAGATCTCTCAGAATCCCACCTGCTGTCCTCTTTGGTGACATCTGGAACTGCCCAGAGAAACCAGGTTTTCATGGGCATCGCTCACCTGTCTCTGGGAAGCTGGGAGGCGAGTAGTGAGAGTACAAAGTAAGCAGAAAAGCTTCCCCAGGTGCAGACATAGAGGGGAATCAAGAAAGGAGACAGAGTACCCTGAACATCCTTCTCAAAGCCATAAATCTAGAACTGAATTCATTTTATGGTTCCAACATCATCACTGGAGCCAAAATGATGCCTAAATCACCCAACTTGTATCCCAGATGACAATGTGCAAGGTTAGTGATTTTGCTTTAAAAATAAATAATTTTTCTCCCTGCTTCATTGAAAAGATGAAACAGTGAATACAAAAAAAAAAAAAAAGCTGCTAAAATAATATAACTATAGGATATCAGGATGAGCTTTTCAAACAGACCTGTGCCTTTATAACTATATTTTAGAAAAAATTTAAAGTGAGCTTCACTGAAAGGAGTATCAAAAATTGTTAACAGCTGTTGCCCTGGAGTGGGAAGGTGATGACTGGCTTTTTTCCTAAACTGTCATTACTGGTTTGTATCTGCAAACTGTCATTATTAGTTCATAAGTGCAAAACTTGTAAGAATTTAAATACATACCCAGTAAGGTTGGGGCAGCATTTCATCTCCAGGAGACCTGTCTGATCTAATGCGCATGCATAGATATCAATAACATGACCAGTCGTAGCAGCTCGATTAGCCAATGCTTCAAAATGCTACAAAAGATTTTTTTTATCAAATAAAATCAAAGTAATGTACAAACTTTATCATCCTATAAATCTTTTTTCCCATTAATAGATCAAAATGATCTAATACCAAAAGAATAATATATAATGATTTAAACGTGACTTGTTATAATTTGTTATATGTTTCAGAAAATGATACAATAACTTCTATAAGTCTGATACTTTCACATCCTTTTCTTTAAAAGCCATTCTTTCTAAAGATAGTGGTCCCCCCCTTATCCACAGGGGATACTATAAACTCCTAAAATATGCTAAACATGAAGAAAGGTATACTGAACCTCTTGCCCTTGGCACATAAATTTGGTAGAAGATTCATAACACAGAATTTTTTCTGGGCTAAATCCAACCCAAGTAACAAAAACAACAAAAATAGGCAATAACAAAAGCAGTAAGATAAACAAATATAAAAAAATTTTTGAAGCTCTAAGAAGAATTCCAAGCTCAAAGGGAAATTAAGTGTCAGGAAAAAAACACATCCATTAATAGTCACAAAAATTATGTTATTAATTACACTTTAAAACAGCGGTTCTCAACCTTCCTAATGCCGCGACCTCTTAATACAGTTCCTCATGTTGTGGTGACCCCCAACCATAAAATTATTTTCGTTGCTATTCTATAACTGTAATTTTGCTACTGTTATGAATCGTAATGTAAATATCTTTTTGTTTTCCGATGGTCTTAGGCGACCCCTGTGAAAGGGTCATTCTACCCCCAAAGGGGTCGCGACCCACAGGTTGAGAACCGCTGCTTTAAATAAATAAAATAATGACTTTCAAAAGGAAATACGAGATAATATAGCACAACTAAATTAAAATTATGAACTCCGGAGAATTTTTTAAAAGGGGGGACATTAACAAGGAAAACCAATACGAGAGTCAAAAATCAACATTAATGAAAATTTACTGTCACGAACAAATAAAATTAAAGTTACATAAACAGAAAACAGCTCACAAAAAAATGATGGGCCATTCAAGCTACAAAAAATATACATATCTAAAGTACAGCCTCGTGGAAATGAAAAATCAGAAAATGCAAGATATTTTTCCTTAATGGAAAAACATTCTTTAACGTGAATATTTAAAAAGGCACACAGGGTTTCCCTCAGGAGTAATCTTTAAAGAGATACCTGTTGGTGTCTACTATTAAGTTTTTAAACATTTAAAACCAGAAAAATCATAACTTAAATTATCAAGTAGGAAAAAGACTATTTCTCCAATTCTGAACAGCAGCTACAGTATGACTTCGCAATATCAGATTTCTTACTGTAAAATATTTGTATTCTTCCTCATTGATCAAATGCATTTTTCTATAAGGAAAAAAGACTTAAAAACCAAAATTACCTTGGTTCCCTTTTTAACATATTTGGCATTGTCTTTTTCAATGTCATGCCATGATCTTATAGGTGTCTTCAACTCATCTCCAACCACCATTCCAGGCCCCTGAGTGGCTGGACCGCCAATGAACATCATGATACGAGCACCAGTGTTGGGAAAAGTACACTATCAGAAAAAAGTAACTTGTCAAAGCGTTTAAAGGAAAACATATGGATGTACATTTCTGATAATGAATTCAGAGATACTCTTTCTAGAAAACAGGAAAGCATACATTTTCCAAGAAATAAAATAATCAAACATTTAAAATAAAATTTAAAAACAAGGTGTTCATTTGAATATCTTTCTTTTAAAATCCTCTTCTAAATAGTGCCTCCCAAATTTTAAAATAAAACCTGACAGACACCACTTTAACCAAGTGATCAAAGCTAACTAACATCAGCAGTAATAAAACAAAATGACATCATGGGCTCCCTAATGTGTTGCACTAAGCAGAACACAAATCAATTCTGTAATATTCCTGGAAAAGTACATAACTTACATGTACTAATTAGCAAAGATACAATATACCCAAATTTAGAGTCATGCTACAAAATAACTAGCCTATACTAGTAAAAAATAACAATGTCATGAAACACAGAAAAACTGAGAAACTAGTCCAGGTTAAAGGACATAAAGAGACATGACAACTTAATGTAATGCATAATCCAGGATTTTCTTCTGCTATAAATGGGTATTACTGGCGTAAATGGTGAAATCTGAATAAAGTTTACAGATTAGAAAATTGTATTACATCAATGTTAATTTCCTGATTTTGTTAACTGAACTGCAGTTATGCAAAAGATTTTTTTCTGTAATTAAGAAATACATAGTGAAGTATTTAGAAATGAAGGTATTCATGTTTGTAACTGACTTTCAAATTGTTTTTTAAAATTTATATATGTGTTAGGGAGCATTTCAGATACTGCTTCCTGGCAATAATCATCAGTTTTAGCTCAAACAAACTTATAAAAATTCTCAAAAGACAGTAATAAAATTTATACATATGTAATATATAAATATCTACAGCTCTACATAAATATCGAGACAGAGAAGGATAAAGAAAATGTAATAAAACATTAACATTTGAGGAATACATGTAGAAGTTCAATTAATCTTTGAACCATCCTCATAATTTTTCCATGTTTGGAACTAAGTAGAAAGTTAAAAGAATAATGATAGGAACAGATTATAACTCACTGTATAAAACGGGAAACCATGAATTCATAGTGATATTAATAAATAAATGAGTTGAAAGTTTGATGAGTAATGGAATATTTCAGGTTTCAAAAATCCTCACCATCTAGTGCTTATTAATTACAAAGTGGGTCGGGTAAAGAAGAGTAATTTTACAGTGGAGAACCTTGCAGGTACAACCTTAATGAGTGATCGAAGTGATCATCAGTAATGGGGCAAATGAGAATCATGTGCCACCTGACAGGATGCCACAAGAACACAGTATTACTTGTGATATATGCAAGACCTGAAGCTGATTGTGAGGATACATCAAGACAAACCTAAATCAAGAGACATTCAAAAAAATAACAGGCCTGAATCTTCCAGTGTCAAGGTTACGAAAGTGAAGGAAAGGCTGAAGAACTGTTCTAGAGTACAGGCCACTTAACAGACATAACTACTAACTGTATGCCTCTGAAACAAATCCTGTTAGTAAAAGAAATATTGGAATAATCTCCAAATTGAATGAGGTCTGAGAATTACATGGTAGTAATGTATCAGGGTTAATATTGTGATTTTAATAGTTGTACTGTGGTTATATAGGAGAAAATTCTGGTTTACAGTAAATACAACCAAAGTATTCAAGGGGTTGAGAACATCATGTCAGCAACTTAATCTCAAACAATTCAGAAGGGGGAAAAAAGTTATTTGCAACTCTTCTATAAATTTGATAGCATTTCAAATTTTAAAAAACATATTTTTCAACTTTCTTTTCTAATTATAAAGCTAAGATACGTGTAGTACAAAATTTCCAAATTCCACGTAAAAGTAAAATTCCCTTTATTCTACCATTGTTAACATTTGGGTGAGTATCCTTCCAGAAGCCTCTCTATGCACAAAAGGATATATTTCGGATCAAACTTTAAATAAAATCATGTACTTTTGCTCCAATGACCTGATTTTTTTCACTCAACATTATCTTGTACATATCATTCCATACACACATATACATTTACATTTCAAAACAAAGCTACTGTCACTACCTCAAGTAGTCCTACAGCTATGGAAAGTGCCACCCCAGAGGAACGCAAAGGTCTCTTTCCCTGTGGTACAGGCCACGGGTCTCGCTGCAGTTCTCCCAGAAGATCTGTGAGATTCATGTCTATCTTCTGTACTGGCTGCAAGAATCTACAAAACAAAATAACAAGCCATTTATTTGCAGGTCAGGGTTTAAGAAGCGAACTATTTTCTTAAAAATAAAGAAAAATAATTTGAATACACGGTGGATCAATGGTTCTCAAAACTACTGTGTAAGTCAGAATCAGTAGGAGGGCTTGTTTTAACAGATTGCTGGTTCCAGAGTGTCATCACTCCAGGAGGTCTGGGGTGGGGCCCTAGAACATGCATTTCAAATAAGTTCCCAGGTAATGGTGACACTACTGGTCCAGGAACCACACTTTGATATAAATCAATCAAACCAACTATTACTTCAGGAACTGCATCTTTATTTACCAGTATAGTAAGCTTTAAGGTTATTGAAATAATTATGAGAAGATACATCAACTCAATTTTAGTAATACTACCTCGTATTAGCGAGTTTAGGGGGAACAGCTACCTCTAAGGCTAAGACAGCAAAATGAAAAGTTTTTGAGGCCCTGTTATTGGCTGGCTGCCCTCAACCACAAAAATTAAGTTTTTCTGAACTTAAAAACAGGAAATCAGGAATATATCAAAACTAAAATAACTCCTTACATTATAATGATGAGAAACCAACCATTTCAGTGATACGATTCTGCCTCAACTCTTTAAAAAGTATACTAATGTAACCAATTTATATTCCTAAAAATATTTGACAATATAGTACGATTGAATGTCTATGTTCAAGTTAAGGGGATGGGATGCTTAAAATAGCTGCATGAATTGTCAAATTCTCTGCCATATTCAATTATTTATTACCTATTGGAAGGAGGCGGCTGCTGTACCTGAGGACCACGTGTTGCTTGAGTAACAGGTACTTTAGCGAGGCCCAGCATTTCCTGTAAAGAGATAATGTCTGTGATATCCATACAAAGACATTTCAACTATTTACCATCTGCAAGTTGCTGTGCTAGGCATTAGGAACACCAAAACAAAGAACACACAGTCTCCTTCCTCAGAAAGCAAAAGGTCCAGTGGGGAGGCTGTCATTCACACAATAAGAATACATACAGTGAAATAATCAAAAAAGACGAAAGTACAAGGTGCTATGTGAGCAAAGAGGGATACCAGCGCAGAAATATTTTATTTCTAATTAACAGACAAATTAACTTACTGTGTAACTTGAATGTCTACATTTCTTAACTTGTATTCATTCATCCCTTTCAGTAACAATATCACAAGTACCTGCTATGTGCCAGGTGTCTAATGGCAAAAATATATATATAGTTTCTGACCTTACAGGAATTAAAATCTGGTGAAAGAGACAGGGGTTCATAAAATATTTAAGTGAAATTTCAATTGTAATAAGTGTTATGTAGGAGGGGTACATGGCATTGTATTAAAGCGGAGTTATAAGGTATACATACTTTGTACCTCTATACTTGTGAATTTTTGGACTCAATACCTAGCCAAACTGCCAGGTTTGTTTTGAATTTTAGAAGTGTGAACTATTCCTCACTAACATATGAAAATAATGTTATTTTACTAAAGTTTGATTGAATCTAGAAATGCTCAGTCATGAACAGAGTAAAAGTATATAACAGAAAATCAGAACATCTACAGATCTGCAAAGAAAAAGTTATTGAACTAATCCTGCAGTATTTCCCATACTGCTAGCAGGCACAGCAACTTTGTACTGAAGACTTACTTATTATGTGCTAAACTCTTTACATACTATTTCCTCACAAAACAATAATGAAGTAGATTTCTTAATCCCCGTTTTACAAATGAAAACTGACACTCAGGAAGGCTAAGTAACTTGCCTAAAGTTACACAACTAGTAAATGACAAAGCAAGGTATTAATCCAGGTTTTGCTACAAAGCCCTACAATAATTTACACTATACTGAGTATTCTCACTCATATTATTTTATTTAGTAGTAATAATAACCTTGCAAAGTAGGTATAGTTTATACCTTTCCGTACAGGATGAGAAAACAAGCAGAGATCAACCAAAGATCACACAACTGGAAGAGTTTAGAATTTCAATCCAGGGTTATTTGGGGAGCAAAGACCAGACTCTTTTCAACCACATAGTTAGAGAGGGAAGATAACATTTTAATGGAGCAAAAAACTTTAGTCTGCAGGCATTCATTGCCTGTTTCAAACAGGCAGATGTTTTATGTGTTATATGTGTATTATATTATTTAGGTAAAATGTACTCTATAATCAGAACTAACGTGAAACCACTTTAATTGGGGAGGGGGGACATGATAGTTTGATCATTTTTTTAATTTATTAAATATATTGGGGTGACATTGGTTAATAAAATTATGTAAGTTTCTAGTATACATTTCTATAATACATCATCTATATATCACATTGTGTGCTAACCACCCAGAGCCAGTTCTTTCCATCACCACATGAGACCTGACAATTAAGTTAGCGAACTTGTTGCAACACTGTTGCTAACCTTTTTTTTTGGTATCAGAGGAATTATTCATTATGAATTCGTACCAACTGGACAGTTAACCAAGTTTACTACCTGGAAGTGCTGAAAAGGCTGCATGAAAAAGTTAGACAACCTGAACTTTCCACCACCAATTCATGGCTCTTGCATCACCACAATGCACCAGCTCACATGGCACTGTCTGTGAGGGAGTTTTTAGCCAGTAAACAAATAACTGTATTTGAACACCCCCCTACTCACCTGATCTGACCCCCAGTGACTTCTGTCTTTACCCAAAGATAAAGGAAATACTGAAAAGAAGACATTTGGATGACATTCAGGAAATCAAGGATAACATGACGACAGTTCTGTCGGCCATTCCAGAAAAAGAGTTCCAAAATTGCTTTGAAGGGTGGACTAGGCGCTGGCGTCGGTGCATAGCTTCCCAAGGGGAATAGTACTTTGAAGGTGGCCATAGTGATATTCAGCACTTTATCTAGGATGAGTTCATGAACTTAATTGTCCAACCGCATATACTTAACCTCCTCTCTTCCCTCTTCTACCGTCTCCCTGCCCCCCTTACCCTCTGGTAACCACTAAACTGTTTTTTGTGTCTATGAGTTTTTGTTTATCTTGTTCCTTTGTTGCATTCAATTTTATATCCCACATATGAGTGAAGTCATGTGATTCTCAACTTTTTCTGACTTAATTCGCTTAGCATGATAATCTCAAGATCCATCCATGTTGTCGCAAATGGCAGTATTTCATTTTTTCTTATGGCCAAGAAATATTGTATATATGCACCACATCTTTATCCAATCATCCATCAAAGGACACTTTGGTTGCTTCCACGTCTTGGCCACCATGAATAATGCTGCAATGAACATAGGGGTACATATATCTTCACAGATAAATGTTTTCAGCTTTTTTTTTTTTAAGATTTTATTGGGGAATTGGGGGAGGGGAACAGCGCTGGGGAATCGGGGGAAGGGGAACAGACAAGTTGCTGTTGTTTTGTTCTTCAGTCTAGTTGTGGAGGATGTTGCTTCACTGGCCCAAGCTGGCACCATCATTGTGCTCTTCCTGGGCGAGGCAGATCAGTCGCCAGCTTCTGGATGGCCGCTCAGAGCGGCTGCTGGCCACTCACGCTGGCTGCTGGCTACACACGGTAGCTTATGGCAGCTCACTGCAACAGGGGCTGCAGCCTACGCCATTGCCGGCAACCCACAGCAGTCCAGCTCCAGGTTGAGCTGTTGTTCAGCATCTTAGCTGTAGAGGGCAGTGTCACTGACCCTCATATGTGGGATCCGAACCGGGGCCCTCTGGCATCCCAAGCCAGTTCTTAACCAACACGCCACTCAGCCAGCCCTGTTTTCAGATTTTTGAGATACCCAGAAGAGGGGTTGCTGGGTCATATAATAATTCTATTCTTAATTTTTTTAGGAACCGCCATACTGTTTTCCATAGTGGGTATACCTATTTACATTCCCACCGGCAGGTATGAGGGTTCCTTTTTTCCAAAGCCTCTCCAATACTTGCATTACTAGTCTTGATAACAGCCATTCTCACAGGTATGAGGTGATCTCATTGTGGTTTTGATTTGCATTTCCCCAATAACTAGTAAAGTTGAGCATCTTTTCATATACCTGCTGGCCCTTTGTATGTCTTCTTGGGGGAAGTGTCTGTTTATGTCCTCTGCCCATTTTTAATTGGATTGTTTGTTTTTCTGTTGTTGAGTTGTATGAGTTCTTTATATATTTTGGGTATTATACCCTTATCAAACGTGTTATTTACAAATATCTTCACCCATTCAATGGTTGCCACTTTGTTTTATTGATGGTTTCTTTTGCTATTTAGTTTGCAGAAGCTTTTTAGTTTGATATAGTCCCATTTGTTTATTTCAGCTTTTACTTCCCTTGCCTTTGAGGTCAGATTCATAAAATCCTCTCTGAGCCCAAGGTCCAAAAGCTTAGCACCTATGCTTTCTTCTATGCAGTTTATTGTTTCAAGTCTTATGTTTAGGTCTTTGATCCATTTTGAGTTAATTTTGGAATATGGTGACAAATAGCCTAGTTTCATTCTTTTGCATGTGGCTTTCCAGTTTTCCCAGCACCATTTAATAAAGAGGTTTTCTTTTCTCCATTGTATGTTTTTGGCTCCTTTGTTGAAAATTATCTGCCCATATATATGTGGGTTTATTTCTGGGTTCTCAATTCTATTCCTTTGGTCCATGTGTCTGTTTTTCTGCCAATATCGTGCTGTTTTGATTACTGTCGCTTTGTAGTATAAATTGAAGTCAGGGAGTGTGATACCTCCAGTCTTGTTCTTTTTTCTTAGAATTGCTTTGGCTATTTGGGGTCTTTTGTGATCCCATGGAAATCTGATTTTTTCTGTTCTATTTCTTTAAAAAATGCCATTGGAGTTTTGATGGGGATTGCATTAAATCTGAATATTGCTTTAGGTAATATAGACATTTTAACTATGTTGATTCTTCCAATTCATGAACACAGACTATCTTTCCATTTGTGTCTTCTTCAATTTCTTTTAATAATGTCTTATAGTTTTCAGTGCATATGTCTTTCACATACTATGTTAAGTTTATTCCTAGATATTTTCTTTTTGTTGCAATTAGAAAGGAATTTTTTCTTTTTTTTATTTCTTTTTCTGAAGTTTCATTATTAGCATATAGCAATGCAATAGATTTTTGTACACTGATTTTGTATCCTGCAACTTTACTGTACTTGTTTATTGTTTCTAATAGTTTTTTGGTGGTGTCTTTAGAGTTTTCTACATAAAAAATAAATCACTTTAAATAAATTTACAATTTAAAAATAACAGTAGCAAACACTTAAAAGGCACAATCCATTTAATTCTCATGACCACCCTATAAATATATTTACTATTCTTACCTCCCTAGATGAAAAAACTAAGGCACAGAGAGGTTATACCTTGCCCTCTTTCTCTCCTGTCTCATGGAAATAGATGATCCTCCTCTCCAAAGTACTCAGCTTTCTGTGCTCCTATTAGGATTCCCTATCATGTCTTTGGAAACCTCACTGTCCTCATCTCACTCTTGCTTTCAAAAACCCTCGTTAGTGTCTTTCCCTTCTGTGCATAAACACATTCAAGTGTCCCTCCTAAACGAAACCTCTTTAACTCAGTTCTCTCTCAGATCTCCACACTATCACCTTCCTTATTTGCCTTCAACCACCACCCCTAGAAAGAACACTCTAATTTTCTCCACTTCCTCAAATCATATTTCCTTCTCATTCACTGTGCACTTCCCTCCTTATCCAAACCTGCAAATTCCTCCAGTTTTTCTATCTCCATTAACTGCAGCACCACTACCCCAGTGTGCCAAACTCCATATCAGAGTCTTCCTCAAAATCTTTTCTTTCTCAGTTTGGGCTACCTGGGTGCCTCCAAAGTCTGATTTCATGTCTGTCTACGTTATACCAGGCTTATCTACCATCTTTGATGTAATGGTTCTCAGTTGAGAGTTGTATGAGAACCACTTAGAAAGTTTTTCAAAATACTTACATGAGCAATCCTACCCTCCCAACCACCTCCCAATACAAGCACATGTTCACTCACTCTCTCATGGTCTATCAACATCTCTGGGCAGAAAAAAAGATTTTGGAAAATGTCCCCAGATGATCCTAGTATGCTACACATTAACTCCCATCTTGAAAAGTAAAGCTTCAATTTGCCCCAAAGATAAAAATGTACTAGTGTATGAAATATATATTTATACCCATAGTTCTTATATTAAAAATTCTGAAGCCTTAAAGTATCTCCCTTTGCCAAACATGAAGTGTTTAGTTAAGTAAGAAATCAAGAAACAAAAGCGAATTTTCTGTGGTTGCTTTCTCTGTCTTTACTATGACTCTTCTATAAGATTCAATCTCTAGTAAAATGCTTTCGCTTTCACCCTAAATTTTAAAGATACAATGAAAAGTGAAAGATCTTCAATCTGTATGATAATAATTTAAGGCAACTGAAAGAAAACTGATGCTAAATGTAAAGACTTTGTTACAATTTAATTAGTCAATTATAATGAAATATTTACTAAAAACTTATAACCAGAATACATATATACAGTGATGCTCACAGATAAATGGAAAGTACCATTTTTTGTTGTTTACCTGTAGTTGTTTGGCAGACAGATCTTTTGTTCCTCTGAAGACATAGCTTTTTGAAATGCCCTCACATCCAAGTTCATGAACCTGCACCATTCTCCCAAAAGTAATAAGTCCAACCAAAGCTGTAGGTGGTAAAAGACTTAATGACATCTGCATAGATTCTTTCAGGGCTTGTAAATCTTCATCTTCCATGCAAGTATCAACCACATACAGGAATATCAAAGGCATCTGAGGACCACGCTGTTAAAAAATGTTGCCATAAGAAAAAAAAAATGCTGTTTTAAGAGTATTAACACTTCAGCATAATATATAAGCATAATCAATAGAGGACTAATTAAAAATAATTTATGGTACATTCATACAATAGAATCCTAATAAAGCCATTTCAGAAACAAAACAGGTTATACATGCATGAAGAGTCTCATCCAAGACATATAATCAAGTGAAAAATTAAGTTTAAAAACATTATTTACGGCTACATAGAGGAGACATTCACTTTTGATTTTATTTAAGTGCATGAGATTTTATTTCTTATAAATGCATGAGGTTTGATTTCTTATTTCTTTTAAAATAAAAAATATATATTAACTACAAAGCTTAAAAACTGCGGTGAATTTATAAAATAATTGTTTAAGCCTGAATTGCACTGTAAGAAAACTAGAAACTAGCCAGGCCGGACAAATTACTGACTGGCTTACGTGAATCATATTCTGCTTTCTCTACAATATTTATAAAGGATATTATTATTTTCACTCTTAAATATAGAAACTACATAAAGCTAGCTGTTCAGAAAGAGAAAAAATTGATTTTCCTATCAAGGACCAACACAAGAATTATTTTATTAACTAGACATGGGAATATATCATCAGGTTCCAGTATTATATTAACTAAGTATTTGTAAACTGACCTTCTAACTACAAAGCATATTTTACTGTTTATTGATCTATTCAGTATAGACTCACACCATCTATCCAATATCCTGGCCACCCATCAAATAAGTACAACAGAGATATTACCTTGCTTAAAATGACCTTGAGAGGTTGAGGTCTTACCTTTGAAATGCTCCACCAATTCAATGTGAAAATCAAGAATGATGCCTTTTAAGTCATCTTAATTTAACAATTATTTTGGTATAAATTACTAGATATTTAAAATTTCCTTAAAGATTTATTTTTATGTTCTTACCAGAACTACATATTCAATGCTAGAAAACTGAGGTAAAAGTTCAGCAGGCTGATTCAGTTCAGATATACCAGCATAAGTAGGTGGAAACTACAGATAGGAAAAAAAGAAAAAAAAATAGCAAATTATTTGCCAGAAAGAATAATGAAATTTTAAACTAAAGATAAATATTTCCTGATCATTAAATTATTAAAAAATATTTTCATCATATAAAAAAAGATTTCATCTTTCTTTTTAAATATACATATTTAGACCAGTATTACAGCATTAACATCTGCAATGAGGGCTTTCTTACCTGATTCCTTTGATAACAAAAGTTGCAAGCCCAGAGTTTTGCTCGATAATCCACTTGACTGTTTTAAGAAAAGATATAATACTCATGTTTCAGTTCAATTTTACAATGATTCTAATCTCAATAAAATTTATTTCTAAAACATGAATCATTAACTTGATAGTCAAAGTGATCTTTAAAAGCCTGGCAGTTTTTAAATGTTGTCAATATCTAATCCATACTTTTAACATATACAAGTTTACCGAAATGAATATAACTTTTAATAAAATAGCAAATATCAATAAAATTAAGATAATCCTATTTTTTCTTTAAATGACTTAATAACTTCTACTTAGATATAGAAAACATTTATTCAATTCAAAAATATATTTATTGAATGCTTAATATGTAGCAGCTACTATTTTAGGCTCTGGTGACAGTAAACAAGACAGCAAAGGTCCCTGGTCTCATTGGGTATATATTCTAGAAGAGAAAGACAGATAATAGACAAGTAGATACATAAACACAGAAGGTACTTTTAGATGGTGATAATAAAGATTAAAGAAAGCAAAGCAGGAATGTGACAGTGTATTTGGGAGGGCTACTTTAAAGGAAGGCCTCCTTAAACAATTCAAATATATATGGCCTAAATGAAAAGAACTGTCATAGGAAAATCTGGGGGCAGAGCAATCCAGGCAGAATACAGTTACTGCACAAGTTCCAGGTAAGAATAAGATTTAGTATATTTAAAAATCAGAAAGAAGGTAAGGTATCATGTAGATGAGAATAAGGAAAACAGATGATAAAAGATAAAGGCAGAAATACATAGAGGCTAGATCACGTAGGGCTTTACAGGTCTTCATAAGGGGTTTGGATTTTTCATTCCAACTATGGTAAGAAACTATTGGAGGATTTTAATAATCTGATATCCATTTGAAAAACTTTAGCTTCTGGGTTGAGAACAGACTAGGGAAACCAGTTAAAAGATAATGAAACTGACCAGAAAAAAGATAGTGTATCTTGAAGTAGAGTGTGCTAACAGAGACGAGTATAAGAGACAGAATTAGTAATATTCTGGAGGTGGAATCAACCAGATTTGCTAGTGGGCTAGGTGGGGAAAGAGGGAGTAGAAAGAGGAATAAAAGAGGATTCCTGGGATTCTGTTTATGCAACAAGAAATCATAACATTTTTCAAACACCGTAACATTTTTCAATCATGACTTATCCAATGACATGAAATGGGTTGATACACAGCCAGCACCAGTACCTAGAGAATACTAATAGGATCTAATGGTTTATATAGGGATAGTTTTACATTTGGTCTCTTAACACCTCACTACTCCTAAAATATTATAGCTCTTTGGATTTGACTATCCTAATTTGAAAAAAATAACTACAAACAAAGACAAAGACATTTGTATATAAATGAGCAAGAAATAAACTACATTTTTAAATCATACTGTCACATTATAGTTTTTTCTATGTATTTTAATTACCATAAAGGATTCAAAACTGCACGGCAAGTGGTCCTACTACATAAAACAGGTTCATATTGAATAGGTGGTAAATCGGGTCTCTCCTTCAGTGGAGTAAACAGGGCTGCTACTGGAACAACCATTCTTGTAGCTTCTAGTCGGCTGGATGGCCAAACATTCCAACTAAATCGGACTCCATCTCGTTCTTCATTTTGTTGGATGAATTCCAAATAGGTTGTCATTGTAGAGCTTGCTTCTTATTTCTGTAACAAAATCAAAAGACATTTTCAAATTCTCTTAATAAAATTCAAAATAAGTATGTTTTCCCCACTTTCAGCAATATTAATCCACTAGAAATCATAACTAAATGAAAATACTTATCTCAGAAAAAAATTAGTAAGCAACAATAATCCCACTGATAACAAAATAATAAATGCCTCTACTGAACCCAATGATCACTAGGCCCAATAAGACGTAGTAAAAGTTACTACTGGAAGAGAGAGGTGCCGCTCTGGTTAGGGGCCAGTATCAAGCAACATCTCCAGCTTGTTACTCTCTAACTGCCTATCCAGGATGCCACCTTTCCTACCTAGGCAACAATTCTATCTCCTACTCTCCAACTGCAACAGTGGTTAGTGATGGAAAGAAACTGTAAAAATTAAAGATCTGAGAGGATAATTTCAAGTGCTATGTGGCTGGCAAAAGATTTGTGAGAGAGATGGAGGACATCAAGGACTGAAGAATTATGAAGGTACAGGGCCAAAAGAGCCAACATGGATGCTGAAGTTGCTAAGAACAACGATGGGATGAGGAACTGATTCTCAAATACAAGTGAGGAAAGGAAAAGCATAATTTGGTAAAAGTATATTAGATATTATAATAATAATACTAATTTTAGAAAAATTTTCAGATAGATTTTGATAATACAAATTACAGAAAGTGAAGCTTAACAAATCTAAGTATCCTAAGCAGCTCAGAACCTTTTCTTCTTTAAAAGAAATAAGATGCCAATTATACCTCAATTAATAATAAAATAAAAACACTATTCTTATCAGAATCTGAGAGACAAACAGAGAATCTTATGCTAAGCAACAGCGACCATGGATTTTCCAAAGGTTGATAAAGAATAAAGAGAAATCTTAAGATAACTAAATTTGTTACTGTGAAGATAAATAAAGGAGACACGTTTGAGAAGGGTGGTATGAGCTTTCAAGAAAAAGTGGCTGTTGAAAGACAAGGAAATCAGAAGATGCCAACCTCAGTTCTAACACAGGGAACCTACAGGAGAAACAACCTTCTCTGGGAGAGAAATCCAGTTTTCAGAAACAGCTTCCACGCTACAGATGTGAATATAAATTCTATGACTATGCAATCCCTCTCATTATTTCTACAGAAAATAAAGCAAATGAAGTTTTCTGTTCATTACTTAATTAAATCTATAATTTAAGATGCATCTAAAATGCATCACCAAAAAGCATTAAAGTATCCATTAAAATATACCAGACCAATCAGGTTGTTCATTGGAACCACAAAACACAAACATATGTTTTGAGTGATTATTTTCTCAACTCTCCAAGAAATTTTCTCAATTTTTCAAATACATTTGGTATTTGTCATACATTTTCTCAAAAATTGGTCAGTATAGGGCCAGCCAAGTGGCACATTGGTTGGGAGTTGGCTTGGGACGCCAGGTCTGAGCAGTAGGGCCCCAGTTCGGATTCCACATGAGGGCCAGTGACGCTGCACCCTCTACAGCTAAGATGGTGAACAACAGCTCGACCTGGAGCTGGACTGCCATGAGTTGCCGGTGACAGCATAGGCTGCAGTGGGGCTGGCCAGCAGCAGGCATGCACTTTCATGAGCTACCATGAGCCACCGTGTGGAGCCGTCCAATGGCCTGCGAGCGACTGCCTCACCCGGGAAGAGCACAATGATAATACCAACATGGGCCAGTGAAGCCACATCCTCCACAACTAGACTGAAGAACAAAAGGGCAGCAACTTATCTGTTTCCCTTCCCTGATTCCCCAGCACTCTTCCCCTCCCCCAATTTCCCAATAAAGTCTTTTAAAAAATTTGATAAGTGAGGCTGTCACCTGGAAAAAAATTGACAGTATTTGTTGCCAGTGCTAAATTTTGAGCTTTCAAGCAAACGTTAAAATTTTTGAAAACTTGTATCCATTACCATGAGCTTTACAGCTTCCTAATAAGTAAAGATTTTTCTGTTGATCAGTGGTGATATATGATTTTTTTTAAATATTGTATAATGAAACATGTCATTATTTGAGAGATACACATTCTTCAGTGAAGCAATATCTCCCAAATGATCATTTCATGATATTACAAAGTCATGCATGGGGTAAATGATCCATACAAAGTGCAATAGGTTTTAATGCAACAGAAAATTTCACTTTAAGGTATCACATGCCATACTGCAATTAACCCTTGATTTCTTAATTAAAACTGTTCAGGTTTTGGTGTAATATCAAAGAAGATTATGCACAATTATCTAAAAAAGCTATTAAAATAGCCCTCCCTTTTCCAGCTACATATCTATGCAAGCCAGGTTTCCTTCATATAATTTAACCAAAACAACATATCACAATAGATTGAATGCAGAAGTAGATATGAAATCCACCTATCTTCCAATAAGCTAGGTTTCATGTATGGTGTTCGTTTGTTTGTTTGTTTGTTTTGAATCCTCAACAATGTTTAAAGGGGTCCTGAGAGCCACTGCCTTTAGGACATTAGGGCTTAATTCAATCAGGGAGCCTAGTACAGCAAGACTCTATGAGATTTAGCATGAAGACATTTACACACAGGCAATAGCCAGGTTTAAATTTCTACGACAGATAACAATGCTGGATTGTAATTCCACTCCTTCAGGACAAACTAAATACCACCTGAGTGATATTTGAGCACAATTCCCTTCCTCTTCCTCACTATGTCTCTGTTCTAAGGTCATATTTGCTCACTAAATCACATCTATTTTATTTCTTACATTCTCACTTTCCAGCAGTATTTTGTAAAACATCCCATCTATGTATTTCTTCTTAACTGGTCCAATTATATAGTCATGCAATTGCTCAGTTCTAAAATCACTAATTTTGGGGCAGGCCAAGTGGCTCAGTTGGTTAAGAGCTCGCTCAAGAGTTTGAGCTCTGAGCAACAGCGGTTTGATGCCCGGCCCAAGCTGAGCTGCCGCTGAACTGCCAACAGGTGGCAGGATGGCTCAGCTAAAAAAAATTAAATAAATAAAAATAAATAAATAAATAATAAAATAAAATAAAATCACTAATTTTAGTACAAAATTTGCCAGGGTTGGTTCCATATCCAACAATGATATATCTGAAATAAAGTCGTTTTTACAAACTAGCTTTTTATAAAATGCCATTATTTGATAAGCACTCTCTCCCCTATTGTTTGCATAAAAGCATAAACCCAAGTGAATATGACACAAACACTATATTAGCATGCAGACTTAACATACTAGTCATTATATATTTTTTTAAAGTCGTGCAAGAGACCATTCTAAACAAATGTATCATTTTTCAGCACAATTTATAATCAGTGGTAGTTTAAATAATGTCTCATGGTACAACTAAAAGCAAAACAAAGCAGTATATGACTTTAACCTAGTTTATGAAATATACAAGCCCACAGTACTTTAAACGGCTTTATCTATGATAGTTTTCAATATTCCCATTTTAGTCCTTTTATAGATACCTAAAGTGAAAAATAAGTAAAACTGAGTTCCTCCCAATCAGATGTATTTGTTAACAATTAAATGTATCTCCTACTTTTTTTCAGTTGTAAAATCCTCAGTGAAGTGTCAACTACTTCTGATGACTAGCGTTGTATTAGACAAATAGCTTAACCTCTCTGATCCTCAATTTCTCATCAATAAGATGAGGGGTATGGGCTAGAAAACTACAAGACCCTTTTCTAACTCTAAAAGTCTATGAGTCAATTAAAAATGATTGGGCTTCCAAAATATTAAGACTACCAGAGAACAGCAAGAAGAAAACTTGCTTGTATTTATATTTAAATCTAAAACGTTTTTTACCAAGTTAATTTGGCAAGTTATCCCCAGCTTTAAGGAGTGGGGGTTGAGGAAGTTCAAGTGGAAACGCTAATTCGACACTCTAGTGGTTAGATGCAGGTTTACTATGACTTTTCCTTTCCCACCAAAACGGGGAAACACTAAGGCCGAATGGAAGCAGAACAGGTAAGATTGGTCCTATCTGAAAGCTTAACTCTTATTTGTAATCAAGGCCCAAGGCATAAGCTTTACTTGACTTTTCTCCTTTTCCCCTTTAACTCCCAAGGCCGAAGTACGGGTGGCCAAATCACCTCGGTTCAAAGTCTAGGGCATTTCAGATCTGGCAAGGAATGAACCAAGAAATCCAAGTGCCCAGAAGCGGCGAAGAGCTGGGATGGGGAAAGCAGAGAGCCCGGAGGCCTGGGTGGGATGCTGGGCGAGATGCTCCAAGCCCGTTTCTCCCTCAACTCCCCACCCTGATCCAGGGGAGCTGGGTGAAAGGCCCCGGGAGAAAGAAGCGGAGGGTGGTGGGTAAGAGGGTGACAGATTCAGGGCTCAAGGTTGCCCCGCCGGGTGCGGGGGCGCTCCGCCTGACCCAAGGCACCGAGAGGGCAAAGCCGGCACCACCCTTGAGACCCCCGCCCGCCCAGCCTCCCGCCAGCCAGCCAGCCAGCCGGCCGCCGCACAGCCGTCCCTCCCCCGATTCCCTCTGAGGCCCCCAGAGAAGCCGAGAGAAGGTAGTCCTGAAGTCGGTCCTTACCACAGTATCCCCCTACGAGACCCGCGCCTGTCGCAGACTCGGCCTTGCAAAATCAGTCCTATTCGCCGAGCTAGAGCAGCCGTGGCAGTGCAATCAAGGCCGGCGCCGCCCCGCCTCCGGCCTCAGAGCACAACTCCGCGGGGTCAACATGGCTGGTGCCGCCTCTGCCACGTCAAGGGGGCGGGGCGTGAGGAGAAAGGGGCGGGGACGAAGCGGAGGGGCGGCGCGACCCGGCCAGGAAACTGAACGGGAAGGTGAGGACGCCGGCGGAATCGACCTGTGGGTGGGGACATGGAGAGAGGAATGGTAGGGGCGGTAACCAAGCTGGAGGTGCAGAGCCACTGGGCCTGGAAATTGAAGGGCGCGGTGCGGAAGCCGACGAATCGGGCCCGGGGGCGGGGACGAGAAGGAGGGAGGAGAGGGGAAGGGGCAGGGACGCAGCTGGAGGGGCGGGGCGACGAAGACAAACCCGACGGAGGAACGTGGGTGGGGCGTGAGAGCTGGGCGGAGTTGGAGCTCGACAGTGAGTCTGCGCAGTTGCGCGCCTCTCACTTCTCCCCCAAGCCACGACGGATCCCGCTCTCCGCGGGCCCCAGGAAGAATAGAATTTTCGTGGCCACTCAGACTCTTCTGCTCGTCAAGAGAAAAGGAGATATCCTCTAGGACATTCTCTCCTCTAAAGCCCTGATTGATTCCTAACTACAAAGCATATCTCCCCTTAAAAAATAAAGTGAGAAGTTATTTCTTTCACTTAGTGCGACAGATGTTTACTGAACATCTAATGTGTGCCAGGCACTGTTGCAATGCTAGTGATACGACGTTAAGCAAAACAGGCCAACATTCTGGGCCTGTAAGAATTTACATACTATTGGTGTATTCCTAGTCAGTTTATCTCTTTCCTTCTACAATGCCTTGGTCACCCCTACACACACACACACACACACACACACACACACACACACACACACACACCAATCTTTGGCTGATTAATCTTTTAAGCAATTTTTCCAAGAAAATTGCTGAGCAAAATGGGACAGAAACAGATTGGCAAGACATTTGATCTTGGCGGCCTCAGACCAACCCCATCCTTCAGGGAGGGATTGTTCACGGAATTAATTCCCGATATGCCAATAGCTGGAATCTTGGAAAGCTTAGCCCTAGAAGCATTTTACAAAATAGGAGAAATGATCAAATCCTTGTTTTTCAAAGCTTATATTCATGAAAAATAAAATACGCACCAAACATTTTTCTTTCTATAATGTGTATGCTAACGTTGTTTTGTAACGTAGAAGAGGATGAGTTTGCTTGTCAAAATTTTTAATACAAACCTGAAGAGGAACTGGGAATCAAAAGCCAAAATTTATAGAGGCAAATAAGTAGACTCAGGGGCTACCTTAATGAGGATTTTTGACTGAAAGCACAGCAAGTAAATTGCTGTGAATCCAAGAAGTACGGTAAATAGACACAGATGAGAGGATCCTCAAGGATCCTGGAATTCAGTGAGGATAAACCAAAACATATAGCACCTTCGGAAATTTTGTTCATTTCATGGTCCCCATTATGGCATCTTTTTCATCCAGCTCGGTTAAGACTAAGAAGTCATAATAGCTTTGTTTTCAGGTGAATAAAGGCTTTCATTCCCTATTACAGTGAAATAAATGTTAGGATGGGTAACAAATTCATTTATATCTGTCTTTATGTACTTTGAGGTGAATGAGTTTCAGAGTTAAACCCTTAGATGTATCCAGGATCCACTGTACCCACCTTTATTTTTCTGGGCTTTTTTATTTTTTTGCTTTTTTTTTTTGTAGTTCCATTTGTAAGAATTGATATTTCATGACTTTTATTCTTTCTTAGATGTTTTCCAAAGAACAAACAGAAAATCCATAGAATTTTGTTGAAGACAGGACAGCCGTCTTCTTTGCTTGCTCCCTAATTGTAAAACATTTATATTTTTAGTTTTATAAATGACCAATCCAAATAATTTTTAATTTCTAGGTTATCTATTTCCTTCCCATCATTTTTGTATATACAACTTCCACTAGCATTTGTCCACTTCAGAATCATATCAAGTAAAATTATCCAGATAAACATACAGGATGAAAATACTGTAATATGTGCCCTTAACAAAACAAGATTGTCACAGTTTCTTCATCTGAAAATGAAAATAGCAATAGTACCTACCACTTAGGATAACAATATATTGTAATGATTAAATGAGAAATCTATATAAAACATTTAGCCCTGAGAAAGAGAAAAGGAGCCTCTGAGAACCTAAAACTGGCCAGGCTCTCTCAACTGGGCCTACCTGTTGTTAGGAGCTGTCCTGGCATTCACAGTCAAGTCACGCTGTTTTCCTATTGAATGTAAACCATTTCACAGCACACCAACATCAGACAAGGCCACTCAGTGATGCTGAAGGATAAAGACAAAAACAAGACCACTCAGTAATCATGTCTGAACTCAGATAAAATCAGAAAGATTGTCCAAACCACAGAATAACCATACACCTCCCTAACATGGCTAATCTGAGAGACTGCTGCTTCTTTACCAATTAATACCACTAGTTTCCTTCTTTCTTGTACCTTCTATATAAAAATTATTAAGATACTTAATGAGAATTTGTCAAGTGCTCAGAGTCAGATGAGCTGGATGGAAAGCTGGACTGCCAGGTGTCAGATAAGGCAATTAAAGCAACAATGAGCCAAAATGGAAGAAATGGTGAAGCCTCTTGTTGAGATTGCATAAGCAAGAGTCTAAACCTGGTGAAAGTGCCTACTCCTCCTGTTCCATCACCCACATGAAATGGTACACTGGTTGAGGTTCAAGTGGGCGGACACAAATGTGGAGGTCTGGAGATTTCTCACTGCTAAAGAAGCCCCAAACAAAAAGCTCCCGCAGATTTATAGAATGGGGATAGAGAGGTGTTAGGAATGGAAAAGTACTGGGAACTGAGTCAGTCTGGAAAAGTTTCCAGATAAGGAGACCTCCAAATGGAGACACCTTGGCTAGATATGCAGCTATGCATAAGAGCATGGGGAGTCAGGGGGCCTGAGTCCTTGACTGCAACTCCCTTCAGAGTGCTGGGTGCACCAAGTCTGGTGTGGTGGGGAGGGCAGTTTTCCTGTGAAGCCTGCCAGGTAAAGCCTTTGTAATTGCTTATGGTCAGGCCTGAAAAATCACACATAGGTTTTTAACCAGGAGACTTACTGCTCAGAATTATCCCCATTTCCTGACAGCAAAGCTCCACTGTCCCCAAATCACCAAACAAAGCCCAAATCCTATAATAAATAAGTTAGTTCTAACACCCTCTTACTGAGACACCTCCCAGTTTCAGTAATCATGTGACTACAGGAGTGTTCTGGTGGTAAGAGGATGCTCTATAAGTATTAACTATACACAGCCACATTTCTCAGAACACTGTCCAGCAACATCCATCCCCTACTTTCTATGCATCAAGCATATTGACCTTTTTCCAATTTTTCCAAACTACCTACTTCCTCCAGCAATAAGGCCTTGCACAAACTTTTCCCTCTACCTGCTGATACTAAATATACAAATGGACAATGGCCAGACCATAAATATAAAACTAGAACTCCGACTCACAGTCTGCAGCAACCATCTTAGGAAACCAAACTATTGTTCTCCAGTAACTAGCCTGGGAAGCCAGCCTTCTACAAGATGAACTTGTAGGTAGGCAGACTGGTATCTCCAGCAACAATCCAAGAGGCCAAACAATAATCCCTGTGATAATTGTCCCAAAATAGCCAGGACTTGATTAATAATTGACAGATGTCCTAATTTTTTCCCCCTGCTTCCAATTTAGGATCAATGAAAGAAAACCAAACATTCACCCCTAACCAATTTCATAGGCTGTCCCACTTCTAGGTAGGAGTTCAGAATATGCCACCCCAAAATATGCCACTTTGACGTAGTAATTATTTTGAGTTAAAGGTACTTGGAAAACAACAGATGCAAGAAGGGTGCTCTGATCTTTCTTTTTTTTTCCCTGAAAGCAGGAGATAAAACAAGTGAAAGGTGCACCCCTCTATACCAGAGGAGGGAAAACATTCTTACCATCAGAAATGTAACTGGAAATCTTTGAAAACCGCACCAGAAGTAGTTCAGAATCTTAGGAGTGCTTCCTAGGGAGAGCTTAGATGAAATAGCTATTGTTTTAGTTCAGCTTTCCAAAAATTAAGGTTTCTTTTCAGAATAACTTCATCAACCAAATACAGCTACTCTTCAGCTGTCCCATATCTTACTGAAACTATCAAAAACACTTAATGCAATTTCCAACTTATAACCATATTAAAATTTGTTCCAAAACTCATTACTAATTCTTTTAAGTCAGATTAGTTTTGAAGTAGCAGAAAGCAATCCTTATATATTTTTAATTTACTTTCCTCTCTCCTGAATGAATTCATGCTTGTGTTTAAAATTTTAGAATCATTTCAGAATCATTCATGTACTTTATTACTCACTTCTTTTGGGAAATAATTTATTATTATTTCCCAGAACAACCTTTGTTCATTCTGCTATTCCTCTCCTTTCTTCCTTCATTCATTTGTTGTTCTGCCATGTACCTAACAGTCCTATACATGGAGTCCAGTGTTAAGCATTGTTCCACTGGTGATTGGTCTACTTGGTAATTACCTGTTCTTTATTTCCAGAAAAATGGGGGTGGAGGGGTGGGGAATTGCTAATAAGTTAGAAAAGTATTTATAAGAAAACCCAGGGCCGGCCGAGTGCTGCGTTGGTTAAGAGCTGGCTTGGGACGCCAGAGGGCCCCGGTTCGGATCCCACACATGAGGACCAGTGACACTGCCCTCCACAGCTAAGATGCTGAACAACAGCTCAACCTAGAGCTGGGCTGCTGTGAGTCGCCGGCTAAGGCGTAGGCTGCAGCCCCTGCTGCAGTGGGGTGCCATGGGCTATTGTGTGTAGCCAGCAGCCGCAGTGAGTGGCCATCCAGAAGCCGGCGACTGATCTGCCTTGCCTGGGAAGAGCGCAATGATGGTTCCAACTTGGGCCAGTGAAGCAACGTCCTCCACAACTAGACTGAAGAACAGAAGGACAGCAACTTGTCTGTTCCCCTTCCCCCAAATCCCCAGCGCTGTTCCCATTCCCCAATTCCCCAATAAAAATCTTTAAAAAAAAAGAAAACCCAGAAATAAAGGCACTGCTTATTTTCTCTAATTTGTTCTTGATTATTACCAAAAAGTTTGGGGATGGGAGTATTTCTCCATATTCCTTCCCTCTAAGTCTATTTCTTCTAAAATCAGCAACATTTTTATCCAAGTAACTTCTAGTTTGACTGCTGTGAGGCAGTGTCTTTCCATGTCTCCCAATTGTTTAGTAACCATTCATACACACTAATTCTTTAGTTTTTAACCTAAGGACTGTCCTCACTTTATCTTCAATTAAGTAAGTTACATTCTGGTTTCTAAATCAATTGCTAAAGGCAGTGCTTAAAAAAAAAAGCTTTAATCATAAATATAAACGTTAGAAATAAGTCAATTGTATTCACTCATAGCTTGTGCAGAAAGATTGAGATATAATGCTTTCATTGTTTTTTGCAATTTGTGACCCAGCTAAAGTTAAACCATTTCTGCTTTGTTTGCTCACGTGTAAAATGGGAGACAACAGTACTCCTCACAAGATTGGCCCTAAGATTAATAATGGTGATTTCCGGGTTTTGGCATTAGCTTTTATCTTTTGCACTACTTATATTTAAGCAAAGAGATCTTCCTGAGAAAAAGAAGAAAAAGCAAGGACTACTCTAAGAGTAATATTCATTTCAGATAAATATAAAGTGATCTTTGAAATAGCCAAGCACAAGAAATTCCTCTGGAAAATTAGTTTTTTTGTTCATTCGGCGTCAGATAAATCTGGGTTGGAATTGGCTCTTCCCCTTTGGGAGAAAGTCACAGTTGCAGTACTTAACCCTCTTTTGTTCGATTTCCTCCCTTACAAAACCGGTATAAAACCACCTATTTCATAAGGTTGTAAAATCAAATGAGGAAATGTATGTGACCTGTCTACCAGGATTTAAGAATTCAGAGATCAACAAATGATAATTACTCATATTGCTCATTAATTCAAAAAACACTTAAGAATCCCTCGCTACTAGGGATGCGTAAAAGTTAGTAAGGTCTGTCTTTACCCTACCTAGCCTTAGAAGAAAGAACAGAGGGGAGCAGAGGGAACACGCAGAAACGCCTCAGAACCATTCCTGCGAGGAACTAAATTCGCAGTCTTCCTTACACCACCGGAGCCTTAACCTTGAGACAATCAGCAGGGTTGCTCATGCGCAATTACACCCCATAAGCCTTGCCGCTTGCTCAACTCTGCGCCGAAGGTGCCTACTTGTGCGCCTGCGCTGTGACCTAAACGTGCGACTGACTGGATTGGAAACTATGGCGTGGTTATCGGCGGAGTCTGCAGTGGAAGAGTTGATGCCCCGGCTGTTGCCAGTGGATCCCTGCGACTTGACAGAAAGTTTTGATCCCTCCGCACCCCCGAGGACG
>NW_017731440.1:322624-365412 GCF_001890085.2 Hipposideros armiger | reverse complement strand
AAGGCTGGAAAAAATTTTGTCTGGGTGAAAGGCTATGTGTTGAAGGGGCTGTTGGACCAGCTAAAAACGAAAGTCCTGGAATAGATTATATACAAGTAGGTGATAAGTGGATAAACAAAATAGAAAGTATCCTAATGTTGGTGCATCATTTAGTATAAAGTGTCAGCAAACTATGGCCTGGGCCAAATCCAGCCCTCAGCCTGTTTTTGTGCAGCTCCTGAGCAAAGGATGGTTTTTCATGTTTTTTAAAGCCTAAAAAACTAACAATATGTGACTAATAAGACAGTGTGTGGCCTGAATTATTTAGTTTCATGGTTTACAGAAAATGTTTGCCAACCCTGACTTAGTTTATTAGCTCTTTAACTTAAAAATTGTCAGCCCAGTATCTAAAACAATGTACTATGACTTTTTTTAGATTGGCTTCACATCTCTTATGTTTAAGCTGTGCAATAGTTTTGTGAGTTAGATAGGATTTGTTTTTTTGTTTCATGATTAGGCATGGGTTGAACAATGAGGGATGAGTAGTCAGGGAAATAGGAAAACATGAAATTGGAGAGCTACTTAAAAACGCTTAGTAAATTGCATATTTTGGGGATGAAATGTTGAGTGTATATTTAAATTTCACATGGCTTTATTTTAATCATAAATTATACAGGCAACTCCTTATTGTCCTTCAATATTCGTGTGCCATCAAGTTTCAGGTGTTTGTATGGAACTTCCTGCATACATTTGCATTACTGCTAACTTCCTATGTTATGTTGTTCTGTTCTGTTGAATAGGTATTTATTGTTTGCTATGTGGTAGCACATTGTGTTTTCCCTATTTAAAACTAACTTATCCCAAAAGGGTAAAAGCTCGAAAAATCACTAAAAAGACCAAGAATCCAATTAAATTAAAAAAACAAAAACAGTCAAAGGATATGAATAGACATCTCACAGAAAGGAAATACAAATTGTACTTATATAAGAAGATACACAAACTCACTTGTAATGGAAATGTAACATAGCTACACTAAACTGCTATTTTTTTCAGGTACTATGTTGGCAAAGAAAGCCCTATATACTATGTTGATAGGGGCTGGGAAAACAGGCACCATTACACAGGTAGGGGGAGTGGAAATTGATTCAGATCTCTAGGGGAGCTAATTTGGCACTGTTTCTTATACAACCTATTTTACTTTTGGGATAATCCCTAATGTATGTTACATTTCAAAAATGTGTTTTAATTTAATCGAGATTTAAAATTTATTTATTTAATTTAGCTTGTTGTTACAAAATATATACAAGTAACATATACCACATGATAGAACCATGTAAAGATGCAAGAGTTTAATGCATATGCAATATTCTTAAGTTTCTCACAAGCTATTACTATTTTCATAATCAAGGCTCCCAACATTAAACGCCAAGTAGCTTTGTAAAAATTGAATCAGATTAGATTTGAAAAACATCATTCTAATCCAAATGCCCTAATTCCTGAAAATGTTAGCTTTTGCTGAAGATTTTCGAAAAAGGATTACACATTAATGTCATAGCATCAGTAGTATCAGTATCATTTTTTTAAATTTCATACTTTAACATTTTAATTACTAAAATCATTCTTTGTTTTTAAATTTACACATTCAAATTTCAAGCACTATTTTCTTGGCCATTACCAATGTAATAATAGTTCGTGGAACATTTTATTGTAATGGGCAGTGACGGAATTTTGATTCCTCCATTCTTTGTTTCTAAATAACAGTGTGATGAGAAATTCACATTTGACAAAAGAAAAAATGAAGCCCTTCCCTTAATAATACCATCTAGTAAATTTCAATTTCATTTTTCTTTCAGATTGGTTTTCCTCCCTTGCTTAGTATTGTTAGCAGAATGAATCAGGTAAAATCCATCCAATAATAAGAACATATGCATTCTTTTGTTTGCAATGTGTGTGAAAGTATTTGAATACATTTACTGAGTATTTACAGCATGCAAGACCCTGTCCTAAGCTCATTAACAGTTCTTATTTAATCCTTACTGCAACCCTATATAGACAGTTAATATCCTTTTTTTAGAGATCAGGAAGTAAAGCTAGAGGTTAAGTAACTTGCAGGTAGTTTTTCAGCAAGTTTTAATGGCAACACTGGGAACAATCCCAGGTTGACCTAATTCTAAAACTGATGCTCTTCATCATGGTCCTAAACTATTTAGTTGTGTACTTGTCAGTTCTAAGTCTTAAGATTCTGGAGTTTGAAGTAAATACTAAGGTTAGATCGCTATTCCTAGTTCCAGATATCCTACATATCTCATTAAGAATGAAGTGCAGTGAGCCATGAACAACACGGAGCAGAGGGACGCTGACCCCCACACAGTCAAACATCCATATGTAACTTTTGACTCCCCCAGAACTTAAGTACTACATAAATTTCTTGGGTAAAAGCGGAGAAATAATGGACTTGGTACAGTTTTTTAGTATTAGGAACTCTGTTATCTGTTTAAAGAGCAAATAAAAACTTTGGTGGTTTTTGTCTTCAGGAAGCATTGGAAAATACCTTTTTTTGTGTGTGTGATACTCTTGTAAATCATACACTGGCTGACAGTTTCACTTACTTGATCATTTGCATTAAGGTAACTATAATGGTCATACTAAATTTGATAAGAGCATTTGTTTTTTTTTAAGTGTCCAACTATATTTGAATAAGCCAGGAACATTTTCAATGATTTGATAAATTCTAGTTGTATAGTTTTAAAACAGATCTTTCTCTAGCTAACTTCCTCTTTATATTTGTACTTTGTTTTAATGAAAATAATCTGAAGGTATTTATGCAAAGACTTTTAAGAGCACATGGAATTCTTCAAGTAGTTATAAACTAAATTAATAGCTTCAAACTAAATCCTAGGATTTAAACTAAGTTATTGATACTTGAAAATGTATAAAAATATTTGTCTTAAAATCCTCTTCTCACTTGATGAACCATCTAATCAAATTACAAGAAGTAACAGTTTGCTCTGGAAGTCTAAAGAATTGGGCCATTTCAAACATCAGAGTTGCTTTGTAACTAAACTTATGAAACCTTTGTTGAATTGGTCAGTATTTTATTACTAATGCATTTCTTTTACCTCCTTCCCCTTTTTTTAGGCAACAGTAACCAGTGTCTTGGAATATCTGAGTAATTGGTTTAGAGAAAGAGACTTTACTCCAGAATTGGTAGTATTACATTTTTTTATTTTCATAATGAAGACAAAGTTATATATACTTACATGCTTTTTTGAGATATGACTCTACAGTATTTATAGATATGTATGTATTATGTGTGTATATGTTTAACTATGTATAATGCAAATGATGTTTATTTCCAGTGAAATTAGGAATTTATACAAGAACATAAATCAACATAGCACTTCACTGAGAAAGTTTTGCTTTGGGGAAAAAAGTGTCACATAAACAGTTGATTTCTATCCTGGGACAAGCTGTTTATCTCATTGCAGACTAGTAACAAACAGGTCACAGACTGGCAGGCAATATGCAGACCCCATTTTGAGTATCATTGGCTTAAAGAAGTTTGAAATGCATTTTCTAAAATGGCCTTGAAATCTGATTCACAAAAGCATATCAGAAATAATAATAGCAAGCACTTTGTGTCAGGCATTGTTCTCAGGACTTTGAATATAACTCCTTGAATCCTCTAATAACCTATGAACTAATTATTTCCACTTTACAGATAAAGAAACTGGAGCACATAGGGATTCAGTAACTTGCATAAGGTCACACAGATTGTAACTGGCAGAGCTGCGACTCATGCCCAGGCAATCTGACTATATTCTTTAACACGCAAGCTACACTGCCCCTCTGTTGTATTGCTTTATAGTCACAGCTTTTTTTTCACCTTCAAAACTGGATAATATGGGTGGACATTATATAAATAAATTATCTACTTAATCCCCTAATAAGAAGTTTTATCATCTAAAGTTGGATTCAATTTTTGGAAACAAATATTTTTCACATTTGAGTGTGTTTGCAAAAGAGTGTATCTGAGGCTCCAACGCTCCCTGTGAAAGCATAAGATGTAATCTCTGCCCTCCAGAAGCTTATTGTCAGCTGGGAGAAGTAGATAAACCAGCACTGCAGTACAATGTGTAAGACTCCCAGCCTGCCATTCAAACAAGTGGCTTAGAGAAGGCTCTTCCATAAGTAGAATGCCCGTATTCTTTTTTTTTTTTTTTTAAGCTGAGCCATCCTGCCACCTGTTGACAGCTAGCTCGGGCAGGGACTCGAAGCTATTGCTCAGAGCTCAAACTCTTGAGCGAGCTCTTAACCAACTGAGCCACTCGGCCGGCCCCCCATATTCTTTATCACCATTTTCAGTTTAGATTTTTATATTTTTTTTCTTTTAAGTCTCTACTATATAACATACTTTTTAAGGGGAAAAAAATTCATGTTTAGATCACCGTTTCTAGTTCAGTGATCGTATGTATCTTTTACATAGTTATAATTAATGTATATAGTCTAGTTTTTCTGGCTCATATTTCATATATATATATATATATATATATATATATATATATATTTCTATATGATAATGGAATTCACACAATTGCCATTGTCCTAATATCTAATAGTTTACTTTGATTCTCTCATTATTGACCATTTGGGTTCTTTCTTATATTTTATAATCATGACTAAATGATAAGCATTTATACTAATTTCTTAGGATATTTCTAGAGTAGAATTATTAGATCAAGGACTTATAAACCTTTGTTACATTCTGCCAGATTGCTTTCAGAAGAAATGAATGAGTTTATAATGCATCAGCAATGGATGCTTAAAATTAGTTCTCTTCCCTGCAGTCTAAAGTAGAACCATATGAAATGGCCATTTCTGTAGGTTAAAAACATTTGATTATCAGTAATTCCATATGGTTCAATCTAACATTTTATGTAGTGAATTTATAGTAGTACTTCAAAGTAAATGTAATTTACATTTGTTTCAATATCAGTGAAACAATGTTTTTCCCATGCATTGGTATATTAGCTATATCTTCAATAGATAACTTATTCATATTCTTAGGCTACTTAATTCACTGGAATCTAGATATTGAACTTTAAATTTTAGATCAGTTCTTTCTGTCTGATAGTGACCATTTATCAGTATTATTTATCTGATCTGTTTTCTTTCTCTTCCTTTAACATTCATTTTTAACTCTTTATTGTAAGATTTTTTGGATTTTTAAAAAACTTACAAAGATTACTCAAGAGGATGATGTTTGGCTTTTCTTATTAATTAATGAAAGCATATTACTAAAAAGTGTAGCTATATTTGCCAGAGGAACCATTAATGTGTTTCTGAACTACTAACAACTGATTTACTAAATTTTAACCTGATTAATTCTTTGAGTCTTAATTTGAGTAATTTGTCTCTTAGATCAACAGTATTGAATTCCCTATCCATGTAACTGTACCATCAGAACTCTAGTATTGAGAATGTTAGTGTTTTAAAGTAAAAACCTTTGTCACAGGCAGTTTGCATATCATAAACTAGCAAAATGAAAAAGGGACCTTTTAAAAATTACTTGGTATTACTTGTCTGTTTTTTGAAAAGTATAGCCTATTATCATCCAAGCGTGAAGCTATTAAAGAAGCTTTTGGCCTCTGGTTTTGTATTTTGCTTTTATCGTTTGGTATTGTCACAATGTACTCACTAACTTTGAGGAAAGGGAACCTTGCAGCATAGATACATCATAGATATCAGTAGAGGTTTAAGCAGTTTCTAAGTGGAAGACCATTTGAATGCCTGAATACTAGTTTTACATAGTAAATGTATACCTGAAAATTTGAGTCAAGCTGAAATGTCTAATAGCTTTTTTAATGTAGAAGAAAGTTTTGCTCCCTATTTGTAAAAGAAACCTGGATGTGGATCTTTTGTTTAAGAAGACTTGTGTGGTTCCTTGAGGACCTAACTTTGTGTTTTGTATAAATTGTTATTTAAAGTTTGTTCTAATAGTCTTCAGGTTTCTCCAAAGTGATATCCAAAGTAATAAACTCAGTCATATACACTGTTGATGAAAATATAATTTGATATAATGTTTCTGAGGTACAATTTAGTGATTATATCTCAGAAACTTTTATGATCATATGTACCCTTTGACACCACCATTTCATGTCTTAAGAATTTAGCCCAAGAAATCAGAGATGCTCTAAAACTTATGTTCAAGAATATTTATCACACTATTTTTTTATTATAACAGCAACAAATTAAACATCCTAAGTGCTCAACAATAGGAAATTGGTTAAGTAAATTATGGTATATCCACAATGGAACATTCATTCCATAAATATTTTAATTAAGCTCCTTTTGTGTTTTAACTCTAGACTGGTTTCTGGGGGCATAATATCTATCATTATACTCTCACAGAATTTGGGTAAAGAAAGAATAAACCAGCAGCGATAGGAAAGTATGATAAGTGCTTGGTTAAAGAGTAGTATTTATATAAGCGCCATGTTGAAACTAACATCTCTTGTTAATCAAATTTAACATCATGGGAAATGTTTATTATGTGGGACTACAAAGTGTTACCTTATTAATATTATTACAGTGATGAAACTGTTTTTAAATAGACATAGAGCTTTTAAAAAATTAGCAGAAAGTTTATCTGGATGGTGGAATTGCAGGTTCATTTTTCCTTTGTCTTTTGTGTATTCCTTAGTTTTTCTGCATTAAGTATATATTACTTTTGTAATTGAAAAGAAAAACCCCTTTTAAAAGGGGATAGGGATAAATTTAGCTTGCCATGGTATTTATAGTATCAAAACAATTCCTTTGTATAGATCCTGGGAAAAAGTTATAAAATTATAAAATGATTTGTATACCTGTCTATAGAGAGCAAAGAAAACAATGTATCTTAATTTTTACAAGGATTTATACAGATCTTAATGTAGTTTTCTACCTATGAATTAGGGCTTAAATTGTAATAAGAATCTCCAAAATGAACTCTTTGGCAGTAAAAATATTTTGAAGTATCTAATGTTCTGTATCTATAGTTAGAAGATACAAAAGATATCACCTGGCTTTTTTGTCTGTATCCAAACATACAGCCAAATGTTCTGTGAATGTTCATAGCAAATAATCAGACACAACATTGGACATTTAAAAAAATAAGTTAAAACATATGGTACAATGTTTGCCTACTTACTACTTTTTTAAATTCTATTTAGGGGAGATGGCTTTATGCTTTATTGGCTTGTCTTGAAAAACCTTTATTACCTGAGGCTCACTCACTGATTCGGCAGCTTGCAAGAAGGTGCTCTGAAGTGAGGCTCTTAGTGGTAAGTTGCAATATGGTGATAAAGAAGGATTCCAATGAAATAAGAAAATTTTATTAGTCAGAATTCCTTTTGGCTACATAATAGAAAGCCTAAAATAACAGTAGCTTAAATAAAATGGAAATTTTTCTCAGATACAGAAAGTCTGAAGGTAGGCTGATCAGATTTAAGATGGCAGTTACCCAGGCTTTTGAGTCCTGCCACATGTGGCTTCCATCCTCTAGCTCACCCCACCATCCAAGGTGGCTGCTGGAGTTTCTGCTGTTTTATTTCATAGGCCCTTGGAAAGAAGAAGAGAAGGCTCTCTCCTTTAAAGAGCCTTCCCAGAGATTCCACTGCACATCTGGCTTTCTGTAGCTCCTTGGCCAGAATTTAGTCACATGGCCATAAGAAATTATGGGAAATGTTTACTTTTAGCTGGGTGGCAGTGCCCAGCTAAAAATGAGCTTCAGTTGTTAAATAGTAGGGAAGACAGAAAGCTGGAGTGGTCAACTAGTAGTCTCTGGCCCAATGATTGTTTTGAATGTCTCCAATCAGACCCTTCCTCCAACTCATACCTGCAACATTACAATATATGTAAATTAAAGCCAGGGTAAGCCCATTTCTGATTTTTTTTTTCCATCCGTTTCCCCTCTGCAAAATGTATACTTCTTGTTCTCCGTTGACTACTCCAAAGTACTTTTTTTTCTTTTTTTATTATTAGTTAGGGTGTATAAAACAACATAATGATTAGACATTTACACACCTCACAAAGTGATAGCCCCATCAAGTCTACTATTCACTTGACACCATACATAGCTATTATTGTAAAATACTATTGACCATATTCCCTATGTTGTACTTTATATTCCATGACTACATATTTTTTTTTATTATAGTTGACATTCATGATTATTTTATATTAGTTTCAGGTATACACTGCAGTGGTTAGGCATTTGTATAATTTATGAAGTGATCCCCCAATAAGTCAAGTACCCACCTGACATTATACATACTTTTTGCAACATTATTGACTATGTTCCCCATACAGTATTTCACATTCCTGTGACTATTTTGTGACTACCAATTTGTACTTCTTAATCCCTTCACCTTTCTCACCCCGTCCCCCGACCCCTCCCATCTAATAACCATTTTTGTTCTCTGTATCTCTGAGTCTATTTCTGTTTTGTTTATTCTGTTCTTTAGATTCCACATATAAGTGAAATCATGGTATTTGTCTTTCTCAGTCTAATTTCACTTAGCATAATATTCTCTAGGTCCATTCATGTTGTTGCAAATGGTAAGATTTCATTCTTTACTATGGCAGAGTAATACTCCATTACATATATATATATACCACAGTTTCTTTATCCAGTCTATTGATGGGGATTTTGGTTGCTTCCATATCTTGGCTGTTGTGAATAGCGCTGCAGTAAACATAGGGGTGCATGTATTTTTTCAAATTAGCATTTCGGCTTTCTTTTCATTAAACAACCATGGTATGGCCCAAACTAACTTAGATGGCCTGTACTCCAAGCAAAATGTACTTGCTACTCACTAAATATTTCCTATGCTTTGATCCTACATTATTCCCTCTGCAGAAGAGCCTTTTTCCTCTCTTCCAGTCTGCATGTAGATACCATTTACTTTTCACAGTTTGGCTCCCATTCCACTATTTTCTATACTTTCCCTTATCCTAACAACTAAAAAGAATCTCTCCATCCTGTTTTCCCAGTATACTTTGTATGTTTTTTATGACACTTCACACATTTTTCCTTTCATTAAAGCTAATATGTGGATATGTCATCTTCTGTGCTATTAGCAGGTAATATGTTTTATTCAGCTTTGTACCATATAGTGCTTTGCACATCGAAGAACTGAGTACAGTAACATCATGGACATGTATCCCAAGTTTGAATTAATATATGACATGTCTGTTATAACATTACTCAATAGATTATTGTGACTATTCCTTGAAAAGTAAAAAATAAATTTCATACTCTATAATTCTATTTCCATGTATCTTAGGTCTGTCATTTTAACAGATATTTAAAGTGAACTTTCTAAAATGTATAGTTCAGGAACTACCTTCAACATAATTGAGAGCCCTGATCTGGAATATTTTCTGGTATGTCATATGCCTGAAACCAAGATTTCACTCCTTCTCAGTTGTAAGTTCCTTAAAATAGTTTTATACACTCTTTTCATTACTGTCCAGTTAGGGCACAGGCTTTTCTTGCTGCTCTAGTTGGAACTAGGGGAAAAAAATTCTCCCAAGTTATCCTCCTTAGATCCCTCAATTCTTATTTCTTTTTTCTGTTCAGGATATTTCTTTAAAAGATGATCTTAAATATTTGTTGAGGGATCGTTAACTCTACAGTTTTCTCCTTTTTCTTTGAGGTTTCCTATTTCTATGTGATTCTTATTATCATCTAATGAAAATTACATGTTTTGCATCTTAAAAGGAAATTTGTTTCAAAGATATTGTGGGGAACAGACTGCATTTTGAGTTCTGCCACATGTGGCTTCTTTTTTTTTTTTTTTAGGACAACAAAGATGATGAGAGGGTTCCTGCTTTGAATTTATTAATCTGCTTGGTTAGCAGGTAAGTAATCCTTGGCTTCTTGCTTTGTAATAGTATTATTAATAGTGGTAGAGTATTGTTTCCTTTTTACACTAGAGGAAATTGAGGTAGGTAGGTCCAGAGGCTTAATTCTAGTTTTGTTTGGTTGGTTTGACAAGACTCCATGAGTTCTATTATGTCACTTAGGGAGGCACATAATGTCTAGTTGTCCCACTTCTAGTGGTGATAAAGGATAAAGTTGATCAGTGCGCTCAGGTAAAGTCCATACCTTTTACCTCTTGGTTTTGTCAGCCATTCATAATTGTTGCATAGATCCATTATTTCATTAAGATTCAAAAATGCTGGTTTTTCTATCATTCCCTATTTATTTATAGCTAAATTTTTTTTGGAAAACATAACTTCCCTTGTATTATTTGGTTAGATTAAATATACTAGATTCTTTTCCCTTTATATACTACTAATTTTTGGAATAGAGTTGTGGCCTAGCTATCCCCAAAGATGACCAATAAGGTTTGTTTGGGATTCTCATTTTGAATTTAGGTGTTTTAACACTTGATATATTTTAATCCATTGCAGTCATTCTTTTTGATGCTCAAATTTTCGATCTTTGGCCAGTGTGAGCCCCTCAGGTTGATTCCTGTGCTTTTTGTTATATAATCCTAGTGGCCCTTTGTAGTTTTTCTTACTTTCTGGCATGTCAAGATGATTCCTATCTTGGACTCTCTGGATCTGAAATCAGTCTTTTCCTCCTGGGCGTGCTGGTTCCTCTTTAAAGTATTGGGTTGTCGGAAAAATCATGATGTATTTTTTCTGTTTTTTGTTGCAAAAATGCGTCATGACTTTTCCGACAACCCAATAGAAAATGGTATAAGTCCACAAATTTGGACATTAGGGAAGCTGGTTGTATTAGGTTGGTCAATGCATTTAGGCCTTTTCAGGGACCAGAGCTAGGAACTATGTATTTTTAGAATGAGGAAAAGTAAAATCTTGAGTTCAAATTGGTATTTCAGTTCTAATTTAAGTGTACATTTTTCTTTAATGTATATTTCTTCTCTCCTATACTGAAAGTTCTGGTTTCTAATAACATTGACATGATTATTGGCTTTATCCTGTAGTATGCACGTAATAGTTTCAGAATAACAATACTAAGTTTCACTAACAGTAAAAATACTGAAATCATTTTTAAGAATTTTTTTTTTCAATTGGGGAATTGGGGCGGGAGACCAGCCAAGTTGTTGTTCTTCAATCTTAGCTGTGGAGGGCGCCAGTCGCCATCTGGCTGCCCGTTGGCAGCTCGTGGCCTCTAAGCTCAATGTGCTGTGTTACAATCTTGAGTTGTTGGCGGGCATAGCCCACCATTGAACAAGCAGTCTTGTTGTTAGGAGCCTGTGCTCTCAGCAGCTGAGCCATCCTGCCACCTGTTGGCAGCGCAGTGGCATCTCAGCTCGGGCACAGCTGTCACTGGCCCATGTGGAAATCGCACCAGCAGCCCTGTTACTCAGAGCTTGCACTCTTAAGCTAACTCTTAACCAACTGAGCCACTGGGCCGACCTAAGAATTCTTTGCAGTTCTTTTTGTTCCTGGAAAACCCACTGGGGACATATAGCAGAACACCATGTTTTAAGGTCACATGAAATTATTCTCCTGTATGGCTTGCCACCAACTTGATAGATGGGAAGATTCATTTGGTAGTTTGATTCATGATTTTCTTTTTTGTTTTATAATTACATAAAATTTTTACATTGTTCCAAAGTTAACATTTTAATTCGAGATGCATTTTTGAAGTATGTTAGAATCCACCTGTATCCTCTCTAGCCTCTTTCTCCCTTCTATAGTTATCCATTTTATTATTAATTTTTGGTTTATCCTTCCATTGTTTCTTTGTAAAAGTATAAGCAAATATATCTGCATTCCTACACACGCTTATAAAAGGTAGCATAATAAACATCATTCTGTACCTTTTTTCTCTTAATAAATCCTGGAAATTGCACTGCAGCAGTGTAGATGGTCTCCTCATTCCTTTTTTGTAAAAGCTTTAGTCTTCCACTGTGTAGATGTACTGTAGTTTATTCATCCAGTCCCCTTATTGATGGGTATTTGGGTTGTTTGCAGTCTTTTGCTATCATTAGAACTAGTGCTGCAATTAATATTTTTAAGCATACAATTATTTCTTTACTAGGTATTTTGACCAACGAGATTTAGCTGATGAACCATCTTGACATAGCTGATCTCTCAGGGATAGAAAATACTTGTGATGAAGGCAGCCTATGTCTGAGGAAGTACAATGCCAATTCAAGTACAGATTGCATCACATCTTCAACATTATGAGAGGGGTCTTCATCTTAAACTGTGCAACGCAGAAGATAGCTTGTGTGGATTTGAATATCTGAAGTATCTTTGATACTTTGAAGAAACTCCACCTAGTTTCTAATGACAAGTTTTAAAGTTTTTCTATAACCACATGCAGTACTGTATGATGAAATTTTACAGATGTCCTTGGTGCTGTTTCATTGTTTTATATGAATACACATAAAATTTTATTGAAAATGTTTTGGTTACTAAAATTTTGTTTGACTCTTGAACAAGACAATGGAGAAAGGTTCTTAGTATTGGAATTAAAATAATCTAGATTAAATGGCAAATCTGTTCATAGCAACAAAATTAAGCAAACGTTTTCCCTTTAAGCTTAATGCTTTTATTTAAATGCTTTATTGCACAAAACTTTTCTTAACAAATCAAGTAATACCCTAATAGATTGACTGCTTTTTCTGTCAAATCTTGTTCATTTCACTTATAATTTATAATCAGGTACAGATGTTTCCTACTTTTAAGTACAGAAGATCCAAGTAACAGTAGTTCTTCAAATAGGGGTTTATTTTCTCACATAACAAGATGTGGAGGAGCTGGCTGCTGGCATTGGTTCAGTCACTCTGCAATACCAAGGTCTCTGATCGTTTGGCCTTTCCCTCATGGTAACAAGATGGCTACTAGAGTTCAAGGAAATGTGTCCATATTCAGACAGGAAAAGGGCAGAAGGAAGCAGAGCCTTCCACATCTGATCCTTTTCTCATAAAAGCAACACCTTCTCCAGAAATCCCCAGATGTGTGTTTACCTGTTGGCCACAGTGTATAAGATGATCACCTCCAGCTCCAAGGAAGGTTGGGAAATGAAACTATAATAAGCCTTTCCAGGCTTTCTAATAGAAGTTGAAAAGGAAACGGGATTGGGAATAACTGCGGATCAGGCAACTAACAATGTTGCCACTAGTTATAAATGGAGATGAAATTTTAATTTGAATCTTTTCATAAAAAGCTGATTTTTAAATGTCTGCTTAATAGTCTAAGTTGTTTTTATCATAATTTACACATTCTCTCATTGTTAGATACATAATCTCAGTGTTAATCCAGTATAGAAAAGGCTACCATAAGTATCTTCATGTACGTAACTTTTTCCTTTTTTTGGTCAGAAGTTCCCAAGAGTACGGTTGCAACTCATAAAAGTCTTATCAGCTAATATTGCATTTGAAAACTTAACTGAGTTTTACAAATTAGAAATTTTTGTTTCTCATCTGATAATTCTGGTATAAGAAGTTCAGGGCTGGTGTAGCAACTTCACAATATTGTAAATGTCCTGGACTGCATCTATATTTCTCTTTTATCCATTTTAGTCTGTAGCTTTTATCTTTCTAGTCGTGATATGGTTGCTTTGCCTCTTGCCTCACATCTACTATTCCAAGAATAAAAGAGCACCACCCTTGTCTATATCAGGGGAGCAAAGCATTACAAAAAACCCTCAACTTACATATCATCTGCCCAAGTTATGACATTTTCTAATTATAAAGCAAGCTGGAAATAATTTTTTAGGTGAGCATATTGCTACTCCTACCAAAAATGGAGATGTTAGAAAAGTGGGGAAGAGTGGATATTGGATAGACAGTCAGCAGTGTCTACTACAAAGAGTTTAGACTTCCAACCTATACCACAACTAGCTGTGTTATAGCCTCACATTTTTTTTTATTGATTTGATGATGGCATGGGAGGGCAGGGCTGGGGGCTGATTATTAATAGTGTCAATTATTGTTTTTATTTACATTTTTTCCACAACTAGTGGCTGAACATGTAGTTATGCATACTACTCTCACAGAAAAAAAATTCTGAGGACTGGATAGCATAAAAAAGAAGGGAATTTTGCATATGCAGAAGACAAGTGGTATAAGAAATTATTTTAATATAGACACACCTCATTGTCTCGCAAGCTGGAGGATCTCTAATAGTTAACTGAGAACCCATTTTTATGACTTAAGTTGGCATACGGACATTTTTCAGGAATGTAGACACAAATAAATGACATTTTAACCACTAATGTAATAAAAATTAAGTGTGTAGGTAACCATTATAGTCGTAGTGTTTATCAAGATGTTCATAATTAAAAGTATCTTCTGATTTTAATGGGAAATTGAAGAGAAAAAGTTCCCCAACTCTTAATCACAGGTAGAGAGCCTTACGTTTGTTGAGAAATTATATATTTTAAATAAAATAATTTAGAAGTAGTTATTTTGAAAATAATAGCTACCAAGTGGTAGTTTAATCAGATCTAAGGGACAGTGACAAAGTAAATTAGATTGCACCTGTATTTTTTTTTCACATAAAAGATACAATTACTTCTTTTGGTCAGGATTATACAGTTACTAACTTGTGACAGTACTTTTATTAAAAATGTATTCATTTCCATTAATTTTTTAAAATAAGATTATTTCATCTGTGTCTCTTAGAATAAACCAAGTAGAAGCTGAATTATATTAAAATTGATTCAGATTATTAGTTCTACCACTTGGGGTCAAAGAGAAAAATGTTCTAGAAATTATAGAAAGGTCAATTTGACCTGTGTCCATACCACAATTATATTTTGCTGCACATGTTACCAAGTCCCAACAAACTTTTAAAAATAAAGTTTCCCAAATTGCTCTAGAATGTTGATTTCAGCTGTGTTGCTTGAAGAATGCTACTGTGATAAAATACTAAGTTAAATAAAATTGTTTTATTTTTTCAGAATGTGCAGCATGCCATTAATATACATTAAAAGTCTATAAAAGAGGATGGATTTCCAAAATGTATTTGATCATAGTTCTCATTTTTCAAAGAACATTTTGAAAACTTGTAGGTTCTTACTTTCTTTCTTAACTATTACCCCCAAATTTGTGCTGATCCCAATTTATGCAGTCAGATGCCTGAGTTTAACTCCTATCCTGTAGCTATATTTTGGTGGGACTGACTGGGAAAGAATTCACCAGGTAATCCTGGCTATAGGATTCTGCTTTCCCTTGGTCACTACATGTCAATTTTGCTATGACTGAATATCTGTGTTCCCCTCGAAATGTATATGTTCAAATCTTAACCCCCAAGGTGATAATAATTATCACAGGAAGTGATTATTATGCCATGAGGGCAAAGCCCTCTTGAGTGGGATTAGTGCTCTAATAAAAAAGTTCCCAGAGAGTTGGCCAATCCCCTTAACACCAAGTGAGGTTACAGTTAAAAGACATCCCTCTGGGTACTAGGAAGCATACCTTCACCAGATACTGAATCAACTCTATTCTAGAGTAGGGAAAAGTAAATAAGGGAATAAAGATACAGAAGTTAGAAACTTCACTGGCATCTCCACACACGGAGAAAAGTTGCGAGTGCAACAGGAGTTAAGCATAAAACTTCCTTCCTAAAATATCTAATATTCTTTGGCCCTGGAGTCACTGAATTCACATTTAAACTAATCTATATTTTACTTTTATTACATTAATGGGAGCTCTCAAAGACTGAATTCTATTAAAGTGAAATTAAGTTTTTTTTTTAGCAATTTAGGCAGTCAGATATGACATCTCACACACACACACACACACACACACACACACAATGTATATAATGAAATCCTTACATAGGCATAAAAATTCTTAATAGAGATAACTTATAAGCAATAAAATAAAAATTAAGTCTAACTTAGTATGCTGTTTGCTTTTTTTAATAACAAACAAATTCACATAATCAAAATTTGTTCATTGTTACACAAATGATTCTGATTGGTGCATACTTTTCCTTACGCTAATTTATCAAACCCTGAGTTTTGCTTCTCCATCTGTGGTTAAATACCCATCGCTCTAAGCAAATAAAAATGTTTAAAATAAGGGTCCTACATCGTGGTGTTCATTTAACATCAGGTTTTTTCCATTCTGAATAGTTTCAGTAAAGTGTATGTTCTGGTAGAATGTCTCTATCTGCTTTAACTTGATCTGTGTTCAATTGATAAAATACTACCTTATTCCTGGTTAAGTGCAAATAGCTTATATCAACACAAATGTCCAACAATGTAATCATTGCTACATGAAGTACTTTATACATGAATAATTTAACTCTTTACACTGTTGAAGCTTTGCATTTCAGTATGTTCTATAGCTTCTGTATCATCACCTGAAACTTACCTAAAAAAAGAAAAAGAAAAATCATTTTGATTTTAGATACAAGGAAAACAATCTTAAACATCAGTTTTCTGCTCTATTTAGGATGTGGTTTCAAACCAAGAAACTTGCTATGTCAAACAACTTTTCATAATGTTCAACAAAGTCAATTCCATTTTTAGGAGATGATTATCTGATTCGTGAATAGGTGCCTCTGTTTCTCTTTGTTGTTCCTACCTTTGGGTATTTCACTGCTAATTATTGTGAATAGAAAGGAAATACAGTGAAGCTCAAGTCAATTTTATTCTTGGTTGCTAGCTCTGGTGAAAAGATGTTTCTGAAGGAATTTAGTAATAAAAGACCAGTTGGCTTTATCTAGCTTTATATATTTTAGAAAACTTTAAAAAATATTTTTCAATGCTATAGGGAAATTTGCTATCTTAAAATAGTAGAGAAAATTTTCCTTTAAATGTTTATTATCCCTTGTCTTATAAATTTGGATTTCTTTAGCACATTTTCTTAAATCATTGTCATTATGAATTAAAAAATCACTGAATATGAATATAAGTATGCTACATATTACTACACTGTTAAAATTCATCAAAGTAAAATGAAATGGATTTAGCATTTTAAATTTCCCCAAAAAATACCAGACCTGAAAAATAATCACTAAAAATGTGAATTCAACTTACAGGCAGGCATTGAAGACACTTCAGCTGTTACAATACTTTTTATCCCCAAGTTTGATAAGCCACCTCTGATTAAGCCACATGTAAATGCTAAATACTAAAAGGAACAGAAAAATGTAAAAAATATTTAAGATTTACTAAGATAGTAAAGTTATGGACAAATATAACATTTAGTTAAGCCTTACTATTATTAACTTACTGCTGTTTAAAGAAAGGATTGTGGAAGAACTTTTCAAATTACTGAAAATTCTGATTGTTAGATTTCCCAGCTCCCTGGAAACTAAAACACGGACACATGACTCTGCCAACTGTGTGTTCCAGTCCAGGACTCCGAATCTAGAGTGACAAAACCAAGCTGGAAACAGGTTAGAATTCATTTAGAGGCAGCAAAGGTGGCTTGTGTCTAACATCAGTGCTGCCTGAAGAATTCTAACCAGACCCTCCCTGTGGAGTGTTGGGCTTTTTCTCGCTGGTCTAACCTCCCAGGATTCTTGCCTGTTTTCTGAGCCTTCCCACTGATTCCGTAAACTATATTCCGTTAAATCAGAGTTGATTTCTGCTTTCTACAACCAAGAATCTTGATTTGTTCAAGACTTACAGCCCGCCACAACAAAAAATTATTCAGTTCAAAATATCAATAGTGCCGACACTGAGAGAAACCCTTTCATAGGAAAGGAAAAGGGACTGAGCTACAGCAGAGAAAGCCAGGTCAAGAATGGGAACTAAAAAAACAATAATCCAAGGAATTTTTGATTCTCTACATTTTTTGTATTGTATGATATTCAACAATACTACGTATCTATGAATAATACAGAATATTCTAAATTTTTAACTAATATACATAAATGGGTACTGATAAGCAATTAGATCTGGAGTCGAAATTCTGAGCTGGAAGAGACCTTAGAGATTGTTTATAATATAGGGAATATTATAACCAGTTTTATTAATGGAGAAACTAAGGTACAGAGGGGTTAGGCAACTTACCCAATGTAATAAACCTGTTAAGTTGTGGAGCTTAGCTTAAACCTATATTGAGGGCAGGCCTAGTGGCGCGCTGGTTAAGAGCTGACTTGGGACACCAGAGGGCCCCGGTTCGGATCCCACATATGAGGGCCAGTGACATTTTCCTCCACAGCTAAGATGCTGAACAACAGCTCGACCTGGAGCTGGGCTGCCGTGAGTCGCCGGCGACAGCATAGGCTGCAGCCCCTGCTGCATTGGGTTGCCATGGGCTACTGTGTGTAGCCAGCAGCCAGCGTAGGTGGCCATCCAGAAGCCGGCGACTGATCTGCCTCGCCTGGGAAGAGCGCAATGAGTGCCAACTTGGGCCAGTGAAGCAACGTCCTCCACAACTAGACTGAAGAACAAAAGGACAGCAACTTGTCTGTTCCCCTTTCCCCAATTCCCCAACGCTGTTCCCATCCCCCAATTCCCCAATAAAAATATTTAAAAAAAACCAAAAAACCCTAGATTGAGTTGGTCCCAAGTCCATGTTCTTTCCACGATACCTACACTGTCTTTGTGTTAGGTAATTTAGGTATGGACATATTTTTACGGATAAATAGCAACTTCTGCCCCAGATATTTTAATCACTTCAAAGGAATCCTTACATTAAAACTTGTCATCTTTCTTTAGTACATCTGTCTACTTAATTGATTCCTACATGAGATTGAAAAACAAAAACTACACAAAACCCAGAAATACAGGTATACTTAACACAAAACATGTATTCTTAGAAACAAATATTAACTATGTTTAAAACAATTTTTTTAATCTACTAAAGGAGATGGTAAATATAAACTCTGAGGTCAATGATTTTGAACAGGCAATACGAATTTTATAAGCTTGAGTATGTTTTCTGACATACGCTATATTCAAAAATCTACCATTAATCTATATTTCATTGTCATTTAGTGTTTCTTTAATTGGTCATCACAAGCCTATTTAGCTACAGTTTAATGGTATTTTAATATGATGAACATCTGTCTCCTCTTTCATAGAAAAGTGTTTAAACAAAAAAGAACAACTGTAAAACCTATTTGATATTCAAAATTCTGTTGTGACTGGCACTGTACTTTTCCCTATGGTTCTACTCTTCATAATAAAAAACCTCAATCTTCTATTCCATTAAATACCTTAGATGCATGTTCTAAATACTGTTTTCCTGCAGACATCTGAGTAAGCAAACGAAATTTGTTGTCTTGAAGTACATAGATGCCCTGTTCCAAAAATAGATAAAAAAACCAAAGTCAATGTAGTAGTCTGCAATCTTTAAAAATTTTCTCTTCAAAACAATTTAAGAGTTTTTAAGTTATTAAAACTCCTTTCCATTGGTCAAATTTTCTTTAAATGAAGAAGTTTTGCAATGTTCAAGCTGATCAACTATTCAACAATTTATAACACTAATATTTATTGAATGCTTTTAGATACTGAAGATACAAAGATGCCTAAGACATAGTCCCTATCCTTACCTCACAGTCTAGGGCAAAGGAATCAGAAATACTTGCCCAGGTGAAATTAGCAGTTATATATTATTATCATATATCTCTATATCATATCTAGAAAGCCAATAATCAGAGTCATGTCTTCCTGTTAGCATTTCAAGTACTTCCAAAGTAAGGCTGCTATTGTTACATGAAAAAATGAATTTAATGGGTAGCTACTAGATACATTCTTTTCATTTTTTTATACTTAATCAAAAGGCCAAATCCACTCTAAATATTTCCTTCAGTTTTATAGAATAAATCTATTTAAATGTATAATTTTCCATGCAATCTATTCATTTCTATATTAATATTTTAATAATAGAAAATATGACAGCAACAAAACAATGCAAGAGTTATTTAAGAGTTAAATATGCTGTATAAAATAGACTTCAGTAATTACTCTAAAGACCTAAATGTGATATATCTGTGGTTCTGCATATTATCACCACTAAGGAATAATAACCAAGGAACCAAATCCTAAAACCTTTATCAGTCTAACATTTGCTATTTTTTAAAACTTATTAAATTAGAGGAAAGAAACAGCTATCATTACTAATTGTCCCTTTGTCTTTATTCACTATATCCTATTAGAGAAATAAAGTAATGACTTACTAATAACATGTAAGAGAAACATTCCAAAGTTGACTAGAAAGTATTTTAAGTTTTAAATAAGTAAATCACTAAACTAGTACATTTATATTAAGTTAAAGGACTTAAAAAATAGGCCTTAATTTTTCTAAATACCTGATGATTTGTCCTTAGATTGTCGATTTGTTTCTTGAACACTGTAGTCCAGAAATCTTTACAAATGAACTTCATGATATCTAACTCGTCCTTGAACCTTGCAGTATCTTTTGTAAACCTAAAAAAATCAACTAGAAGTAATACAGTATTTTTCCTCCAAAGCAAGTATGAGGGGCAAATTATTAACTAATTTCCAAATGCCAGAACAGCACTGAATATTGACAGTCTTAAAGTGATCAGCATCAAGCAAAGTAGAGCCTACCTCAATAGATTCACATTCTGTTATACAATTATGGGACTAAATTTAGTCTAACAGTAAGCTGCAATTTTAGGTACAATTTATTCTAGCACATCAAAAAACAAACAAAAAAAAACTAAAGGATGATCATGTTATTGTTATATAAGTCATAAAGTTCAAATATTCAGATAGTGAAAAAAAATACTAAATAGAATTGTTCTATAAATTGGAAGATTATTGCATGCATAAACATAGACTCTAAGTCATTTCCATTCCTATGCATTTAAACAAAATTACATTTAGGTTAAAGTATCTATGGACCTTAAGTAGGAAATGCAATAAGATTTTAGATAGTTGTTTCAGTATACCAGTTTTCAGGAAGCAAAAGCCTAAAACATATAAAATATTTTTTTCTGTGAATATTAAAACATAAAAGTTGAATAACTGAATTAAAATAATATCAAACCTAAAAAGAAATTAAAATCCGAATTAAACAGAATAAAATTTGGGAATTAAAATTACTGAAGTAACACAAGTTTTATGCAATCTTTTGAAATGATCATCTTTGTTCATAACCTACCTGGAAGAAAATTTTCAAATCCATACTGCTCACCTTTCTATCAGTCCTTGTCCCACTCGAAACCCCATGTTTTCCAGCTTAGTAATACAGCGTCCATTTTCCTGTTTTAAAAAATAGTAGCATTGAATACTTTTAGAATGCCAGAATGTTGGTATTCAAAATTATTTTTAAATGTTGGATAAAAATATTAATGTAAATATTCATACTTTTTTCACTGAAACATTGTAAGAAACAGTGAATTATATAAGTCATACTTGCGTTTTCTTAGTACTGATCATTTTCATAAGGCAATACAATAAATAGGGAATTGTTGCTTACTACTTTTAGGAAACGCCAGTCTCTTCCTAATTACTCTCTACCCACTTTTTTTTACATGTTCAACGATTCCACTTCTCTCCTCAGTTATAAAACTTGGTATCACCTTTGACTTTTTTCTGTCAGTCATTCCCTTTGTGCTGTCACTAAGTTCTATTGTTCCTTGCTTCAAGCCGTCTCTTAGAGTCATCCAAGGCTTTCTAGTTCTCAGTGTGTCTAAGCTGATGACCCCACCATCATATGCTGGGAATCATGCCATTGCTTTGCTCTTCCTTTGAAAATTTCATCCAGTCTTAAGGCTTTAAATACCACCCCTATGCTGAAGACTCCCCAAATCCTCTGGATGGCCTACGAAGTCCTATACAATCTAGACCCGTTCCTCGTGAACCTCACCCTGCTGCTCTTCTTCACTGACTCTGCTCCAGCTGCACTAGTCTCCTTGCTGTCCTTAAACAGGCCAGACATGCTCTTATCTTGGGGCTCTTGCACAGGCAGCTCTTCCTCCAGATATTCACAAGACCAACTCCCTCACTTTAAGTCTTCGCTCACATGTCACCATCTCAAATGAGACCCATTTTAACCATCGTCTCTAAAATTGCAGTATCATTCCCCTTCAGCAACTCTATCCTAGTGATTTTCAAAATGGGTCCCAAGACCAGCAACATTGGCATCACATAGGAACCTGGAAAAATGGTGATTTCTGTAAGTCCACCCTCAATTTACTGAATCAGAAATTGTGGGTGTAGGATCAGTAATCTGTGTTTTAAGAAGACCCCTAAAAGTGATTCTGATGCCCTTCCCACTTCCCTGCTTAAGTTGTCTCCAAAGAACTTCTTTCACCATTTAACGTACTACCCATTTTACTAATTTTATACTGCTATGTCCCTCCATCCCCCACCCGCTGCTAGCATACAGCTCCAAGAGGCAGGGGTTTTTATATATTCTGAAGCCTGTTTGTCTCCTACTAAGAAGTACACCATCGGCCTCATTATTTGCTGACCTTTCTTCTAAGGAACCATGTACTCCACTTATGGGGCAGACTTTATTGGACACAGCCATGTTGCTAGAGGTCCCACAGTCCCCTCATATTCAAAATGACATTCATCATCGTAATGTCCTCAGCCTGCTCTACCACCAGAATTCCCTAACTTCATTAATGGCACCACCATCCACCTAGTTATTCCAAGCAGAAAACTCATTTTCTTCACCTCTTTGTTCCGAAGCTCTCCACGCACTGCAGTCCAGTCCTGTGGAGCCTACCTATCGCCTACATGCTTTCCAAAGTATTATACATCTCTCTCTGCTCTTACTGCTTAAGTTAGCCTTACCATTTCTCTCCTGGTTTTCAGTCAGAGCCTTCCAACTGATCTTGTCTCAAGTGTTTTCTTCCCTTGACTTGTTATCTGTATTTCTGGTATAGACTTTCTAAAAATCAAATCATGTTATTTCTCTGCTGGACCTTCCAGCACTCCCTCCCCTTTCTTCAAAATAAAGTCCAAACTCATCAGCATGGTATTATGTGCCTTTCCTTAAATGATACATAGCTAGTTAACCAGATTCTCTAACAGCCACATACAAACGCCCTTCCTTCTACCACGCTGAAACTGCTGCAGCACCTCGAGTGCCATGCTTTCTTCTGCCTGCATGCCTTTGCACGTGCTGTCCCCTAAACTGCATATCCTTTCAAAGCAGCTCTAGTATCACATCCTCCCAGAAACCTTTCCTGGTGCTCCTTTGGGCCCTGTGCCATCATTAACACTCTGCACATACATCTGTTATTGTACATATCACTATCCTTGATTTTTCCGTTACTCTCCACACTCATTCCCAAACATGATCAGGTGGCATGAGTACCTGTAAGTCATGATGTTCTTTGTAGAACAATCTGCTCTTTGTAGAATCACCCAGGAACATATTAGCAGGAAATGTGCTTAAATATTGCAGACATTCTCAAATCCTAACTAAAATCACATGAGCTTTTGAATTAATCCCTGGTAAATATACCTTCTGATGTTACTACTTATTCATTCACTTTGGCATCTGTGAGTGCTCACTAGAAGGTATCAATTTTTAAGAAAAATTAAACTCGAAAATATATTATCCATTAACTTTTCTAAAAAAAAAAATCTATTCTCTATAAATTGGCAAATACTCAGTTGTTCAGTTTTTATTCCTCTTTAAGCATAGTTTGAAAATCATTTATTTGGAGGGTAAGAACACTGGTTCTTTATTTCATTTCAAAACTTATGACTTTATGTCAAAAATATATATAAAAACCATTTCTGGATGACAGGATTATGTGTCTTTCATGTTTTTTATTATGAAAAATTTGAAATACACTCAAAGTAGAGACACTAACACAATGAACCCTCTGGATTCTAATCAAGATTGCCACATAACTTTTTAAAAATCACTTTTGTTTATATGCACTTTATATTTTTTCCCCACAATAAACAAACTGCAATAGAAAAGAAAGTTATTTTTAAATTATTCAAAACTTATGGATTTTCTTTCTCTAGCACACCTGTTAAAATTTCAGTCATGATTACAACAGCTCTTTTAATTTCGGGTTAATCCATTGGGATAAAAGAGGGATTTTCTTAAAAAAGATAATTTTCCTGGGCAAAGGTTGGAAAAGGGAAAGAAAGTAGAGAAAATGAAGAGAGCTGATTGTACTCATTGGGGGTTGGGGCAGCAGGGATTTTATGATAAAGAGTAAAAGGGGTGTGTTGCTAATTATTCTTTGGGGAAAAAGAAGGCTAGCTTTGCACAAACAGCAAACGCCTGCTACTCCGCACTTAGCACAGATGCTAAACATTAATAAGTATTGGTTGTTGATCATGATAAAGTCGAAATCTTGTAACTTGAAAACAAAATCTTGATTACAGATGTGTTTCAAGAATAGAATTTGCTTCATTTCCAATACTCTTCCTGATGTCTGCCTAATGATAGCTCCAAATGCATCACATCTGCATGCCATAGACTGAATGGTTGTGTTCCCCCAAAATTCATACATTGAAATCCTAATCCCCAATGTGATGATATTAGGAGGTGGGGCCCTTGGGAGGTGATTTTGTCATGAGGGATGGAGCCCTCGAGAATGAGATTAGTACCCTTAAAAAAGAGACCCCAGAGTGCTAGCTAGCCCCCTTCTGTCATGGGAGGACACAGCCGAAAGACATCCATCTATGAACCAGGAGCAAGCCTTCACCAGACACTTTCATCATGGACTTCCCAGCCTTCAGAACTGTGAGAAATAAATATCTTGTTTATACGCCACTCGGTCTATGGTATTTTGTTATAGCAGCCAGAACCTATTAAGAGACTACCTTTCTTGGGCCGGCTGAGTGGCTCAGTTGGTTAAGAGCTCACTCAAGAGTTTGAGCTCTGAGTAACAGCGGTTCGATTCCCAGCCCAAGCTGAGCAGCCGCTGAGCTGCCAAAAGGTGGCAGGATGGCTCAGCTTAAAAAAAAAAAAAAAGAGACTATCCTTCTTGTAGTTTACAAACTGGCAGAACCTCTTCCTGGATGTCCTACAGGTATCTCAAAATTTCAGACTGTCCAAAAATAATCCATTAGCCTCATCTCTTTCTTCTCCTTTATTCCTTCCACCCAACCCAGCTGCTCAAGCTAAAAACCTGGAGATAATTCTCAACTCTCACTTCTATCCCTAACCAAGTCCTAGAGATTCTATCTCCTATCTCTCAAACCTGTTCCCTCCTCTTCTTCTCTATCCCTGCTTAATTCAGATCTTCATCACCTTCTGTCTGGACTTCTACAATAACAGATCTTCTAACTGCAAGAATCTTCCCTCTCCAACCCAGCCTCTCTTTCTAAAATGCAAATGGGCCATGCCATTCCCCTTCTTAAAAATCCTTAAAATCCTCCACTGAGAAGGTCCAAATCATAAAAGGCTCATTCTGGCTTTAGCTCTCTATACTTCTCACTGTCCACCCACTGCATCTAGTTACAGTGAAGTGCTTAAGCATATTTAAGTACATCGCACTTTTTCATACCTGTCCTTTATCTTTGCCTAGGATGCTTTTCCTACCCCCATGTTTCACCTCTCTTTACCAACAGCATTATAGAAAGGGTTTCTGACTTGAACATGACTTTAGAATATCTGATTTATAAAATTTGTTACAACTCCATGATTCTATACCTAATTACCACCTCATACCTTACTTATTCATTGAACCCCTACTATCCAAGGAATGTGAGGCAGGGGTTTTACTTTATTCACCTAGCACAGTGTCAGGCCCACAATACACGCTAAATAATGAGTGAATGAAGACTCCCACATATCAGAAGTAACCTCCGAGAGGATTGGGTCATTGTTTCCTTCATTATTATATACTATATCCCGGGCATCTAGAGCTAGCTCTGACATATAATGGGCATTAAATTAAAATTTTTTAATTAATTTGTTTCCTAAGTATAGTAATACCTGCAACTTTCCTTTGCTTTGACCTCAAATGTCATTAGGCTTCTGTCTTCAAGTTTTGTGGTGTGGTACTGAGGGTTAGGGATAAGGAGGGAGGGTGAGGATTCTCAGGCTGGACGGGTCTGTGTAGGGGGCAAGCTCAGAAGTGCCGGAAGTGGCAGAACTAAGTAGGGGTGCCCAAATCAGCTGTGCAGTTAACCCTGCCTTTAATCATGGTAGAGACAACACTAAAAGTAAGAAAACCTGCGGCCTGCAGGACCCAAGTATGGGAGTGGCCAAAAAAGTACCAAATAGTAGAAGATGCGAGAGAGAAGAGGATACAAAACCGAGGACAGCTGACAGGTTCGAGGGCTTAGGGTACCTGCAGGTAGGACAGCTTCTCTACACCACGGGAGGAGTGGGGTGGCGACGGGACAGGGGTTGAAGAAAAGAACTGAGGGGAAACAGTGTCACCGCAAAAGGACTTCAAGGACGTGTTGGCAGCACTCACCACCTCCCCCTGCTCCGCCGACTTGTACACTCCAGACACCATCTCGTTATGGAGAAGCAAAAACAACGCCTCGTCCGCCATTTCCTGCTTATTCTTCCAAGCTCTGGTTTGGGCCGGGCTCGGGGGTTCCGGCTAGCGCCTGGGCGATTCGGACTGCACAGCCGCTCCCTCAGTCTGCAGCCCCGTCCTTCGTTGCTAGGAGACCGTGGAAGTCACTCCGCTTCCGGAAGGCTGGTACTGGAGTGAGCCCGGTACCAGGGCAAGTCCACCCCAGGGCCACCAAGCCCTCGGGCCGAACGAGAAAGTCTGACAGCTGCGGGAACCAAACCGAACCCACGGAGACTCGATCTGTCCTCTGGGCTGGGGGCGAAAACAACAACTTCCGGTTCCCTCTACCCCGGCATTCCGCCAGCTCTATGATCCCAGAGTTCCTCCCCGCGGGGAACGGCTTGGCGCCTTTGTGATACTGGGGTAGGAGAAAAAGGCTGTTAAAATAAGACAAAAGAAGCTCCTGCTGCCATCTCTGAGTTAATTACTTATAAGTTAATTAAACTTTAAAGAATGTCTATTCACTTCATCAAAAGCTTCCACTTCCTGCCATATGTTCCTCAATATGAAAAACTGTACAGAGAATAAATTTTAAAATCTTAAGGTTATAAATTTTAAATATATATGAGAAGTTATCCTGGATTCAGCCTAGGTATGCCGAAAGATTTAAAGCTATTTTGGCCACCAAGAAGTTTACTGGGAGTGGGGTGTAAGGGACAAGGGAGATGGAGTAAGCAAAGAACAGGATACTCTTGAACCAGAAAATGCAAATTAATCAAAGGATTAGGTGAATGAAAAAAGTGCTATAAACTTCAGAAAAGTTATGTCATTTTGGGATGGAGTTCATATGAATCTATGACACATGGGAACTTTAACTCCTACAGAGGTGCAAATACATATCTTAGATCATATGCACCTCTTAAATTTGGCAAATTTGGCTTAAACCTGTTGTTTAGCATGTGATTAGTGCTTAGTAATTCACAAAGCCGATTTTTTTCCCCAACTAACTCATTGCTTCCCCAAAATTAACATATTGAGTTTTCTCAAATTGTTAACCTCTCCTTTATATCCTTTCACAGGAATTTATGATCATGTTTCACAATTGGAATTATGGTAGCTTTTTTTGTTTTGTTTGAATCAGTCTATTTGATTATCATTATAAATCAAGCATAAAACTTCCACCTAAGCCTTTGAAAACACTAGTGTAATTTTGTAACCATAATCTTAATTTTTCCAGCACTAAAATTTCCCATACATGAAGTCAGAGAATGCAACATGTCCCAGTTGCATTCTCCATTCACCACCATCAAGGAACAGGAGTCCAAGTTCACCATTGATGTCAAGAAGTAGCTGAACAACTTAGTAAGATTGATTTCTCAAACTACAATAATGGGTTTCATGGAATATTCTGGAGAATAGTGGGGAAACTAATACTTATTGAGCACCAACTAAATGTTGAACACAGCATCCCACTGATTCTCCCTCATAAAGCAGACTATGTTAAATTGCCCAGGATCCTAGTATTGAATCCTATGGAAGCCTGCTTTTGGTTAGATCCTGTTTGTGATTAACTCTAAAAGCATTCTGTTATGGAAACACTGTTATACTTTGGTGGTTCATACACTGCCTATGACACAGGATTGTAATACGGATAGAGATTACGTATGCTCACAAATCAGGATGAAATAATTATCAGTGCTCATCCCTTTGACCTAGCTTTACTTTTTCTGTTTTCAATAGCACTTCTGTTCCTAATGTTGGAGTGGAAAAGTTTTCCTTCTACCCTTCTAGGTTTTTGGCTGGTCTAACAATTGACATAAATTAAATTAACAAAATTTAATTTAATTTTATGCATATGGGCACCCCATGAAAATATGAGATCTCAAAGGTAGTCAGGCCACTAAGGCTTATTTGCCATTCTGAGCTAAAGAATGAGATAGGGACCTGGGGCTACAAAGGGAAGTAGGACAATTCACAAGAAGAGCAGATGTTTGCCCTGCCATGCAGGTCGTTCAGATAAAAAGTTATCTCTGGTAATATCTTTCTGGACCAGGCCCCCTAACTAAATTATTTTAGGCAGTTAAAGGGAAACTAAAGTTTTTGTCGAGTCTTCTGGGTCTTGATTGCCTTCAGCTCAAAATAATACACATGCCAAAGTGGCAGTTTGGGGTGGCATATTCTGTTCTTTTACTAACATGCTGCATAACATAGTAATGTTTGTCTGTCTCCACATTCTCTGCCCCAAGCTCCTTGAAGGCAGAGATCTTTATTGTACACTGACATATCCAAGTGCTTGAAATAGTGCCTGACACATACGAGTAATAGGGACTCAACAAATATTTGTTGAATGAATGAGTACATGAGTGATCTTTGCTCCCTGAAGAGCTTATAAACTCCAGGAAAACTGGAACCACAGCTATCTTCTTCTAGGCTTTATGCTCAGAGCCTAGGTTACCGCTCATACACAGGAGGAGCTTTTAAAAATGGCTGGGTGAATTAAAATGGTAGCTTGAGTTAAATACAATTGGCCTGCTAATGCTTGGTGCAAGGATGCCTGGCAGACAGATGAAAAATAAGAATCCAAAGGTTATTCACAACATTGTTTCTGTGAAAAATGCTTTCTGAGCTATAATTTGCAAATATATTTCTGGAATAAAACTGGTTCCCATGTTGGCAGTTCAGGTAGAGCAGAACCAGAAGTTGGATAATACTCTTTCTCACACACACAACCAACAATAGCACTGACCCCCTAACCTGATTTTAAACTAACCAGCTCTAGGCCAGGTGTAGAGGCTAATGCCTGCTTGTCGGTCTCGTCGTTGCTTTTTTTCTAGTACAGCCTTGCACAGGGTCTGATCCGACGGTGATTCTAGGCTGGCAAGACCCAAGGGCGGTCGCTGTATCCCCAGACTCAATTTCCTTATCAGTAAAAGCTGGAATTTTATTTAAGCGTTTAAGAGGCATAAGGCATGAAAAGCGTTTCACACAATGTTGTGGGGTTTTTTTTAAATCTTTTAAAAAGATTTTATTAAAGGTCTTTAGAGCATCTTCCAGACTCCAGATCCAGCTGCCAAGGAGACCGTTATGCTGTGGCATGGCAGGGGGCTCTGAATTGCCACCTTTCTGTTCCAAGATGGGGGTGGTGGGCAATATCTCATTTTGGGGTTCCACAATACTCACACGGTCAGGCAGGGGCTTCTTAGGGCCACTTTTGGCGCTTGGGTCCCAAGGAAACATGATCTGCACTTTAATGCCAAGCACACCCTGTCTGAGCAGCACATGGTGCACGGCACTGTCAACATATAGTTAACAGGGTCTCATCAACAATCTTCACGGAGTTTCCCAGACGCCACGACCTCGCAGTCTTTGGCCCTGATGAACCGCGCGGGACACCATGGCAGGCCTTCCGCACAGCAAGGTCTCCTCGGAGTTTGCAACGCGGAGACTCTGCCTGGGCAATGGCACAGACCACACTGTTATTTTCACATAGAAAATAACTGTTAGCTATAACGATTAATAACTGTTCCTGTTTCTTCATTCCTTACTTCCCTCTGTTCATTTCGGTTTAATCTCATCAACGGAAGCCCGCACCTCCACACACACACTCCTGGGCATGCGCACCAATAGAACGGCCGCACCCAATCCTAACCTCTTTACAGGACGGGGGGGGGGTAGACTTGCCTCCTTCTTACTCTGATGTGATTAGGTGGTTAAAACGACGTAAGGCACGTCATATCACAGGTTAAAAACGCTGCAAGACTCCACATCGCTCGCCAGAGAAGCAGGCCCGCGAGCCCGCGTCTCCGAGGACGCGAGGACTCACAAACCCGCCCCAACTCTGCGCTAGAATCTGAGCCCAGCCACACACAGCTAATTGGAGAGGGAGGTGACCGCCTAGCGGACTTTTCATTGGCCCAGAGTCAGAAAGGCCGGTAGGTTCTCCCCCTTCCGGTTGCTGAGTGGTTGAGGCCGAAAAACAACGCCTATCGTCATTGGCTGAACCCCGCTGTCAGTCCCCTCGCGCCTGGCGGCGCGGCACTGGCAGGCGCGGCCTGTGGAGCAGTCTCGAAACCTGCTGCGGGGAGAAAATGGCGGTCGCAGTGAGAACTTTACAGGAGCAGCTGGAAAAGGCCAAAGAAAGCCTAAAGAACGTAGATGAGAATATTCGCAAGCTCACCGGGCGGGATCCGAATGACGTGAGGTAAAGGCCGGATGGGAAATGCCGGCTCCAGAGGCAGCCATCAAGCCGGGGTGAATGGGAGGTGGGGAGGGCGACCAGCTCCCAGAAGGCTGGAACATCGAGGCCTGTTCCCGGGGCGGCGGCAGAACCCGGTCCTCGGTGAGGTGGGGGAGTCTTCAAGGCCCCGCTATAGGTCCCCGGGCTCAGGTGCGTGAGGAAGGAGAGCGGGGCCTGCGTGCGGCGGGATGGCTTCCCGGCCTGTGGGAAGGCCCGGACTGCGGATTCCCGCCCTCGGCCCTGCAGGCCCGGAACTGCAGCACAAAGCCCCATCTCCCTCCGGGGGCCACTGACCCGGAGACCCACTCGGGACATGGTTCGCCCCGTCTCCCCCAGGCTCTTGCCCACGTGCAGCTTCCTCGGGGTTAGCGAAATTAGGACCTGCTCCAAGCTTGTTAATGTCTAGGAGCATCGAGATAAGTACAATTTCTGTGATATTGATCTTGAAAAAGCAAGGAAGTCAAATAGTACTTCCTGTCCATTTTCAAACACGTGGATTTGATCCGTCTGTTTAGAACTTTTCTGGTTATTTTCTCTTTATGATGAACCGTGCTGGTGAACGTATTTGGTGCCATTAGATGTATCCACATGATTTTTGTACTGATTTGTAAATATCTTGTAGGCCCATCCAAGCCAGATTGCTGGCCCTTTCTGGTCCTGGTGGAGGTAGAGGACGTGGTAGTTTATTGCTGAGGTAAGACTTCCTTTGGACTTAATTAGTATGTTAGGACTGTTGGTGCTTTTTACACTAAATTAATGTATCGTTTTAAACAAAATTTGTGGTAGACCAATGTTAGAAGTGTTTATTTAAAGCTATGATTAACTGTATGGTTTTCTGGGTAGTTACACTTGGAGCTTCATGTACATGTAAAACTAGAGATTACAGAATATAACTAGACCAATTTTATGTAAACTTAAATTTTTTTTTTTTGGTTTTTAAAAAGTGCTGTATAAAAGCATCTTGGAGTTAATGTTCATTTAAATTGGTTTAATTGAAAGGATAGTTAAAATTTCTAATCCTGTTGCTAAATGGAAATGTTTATCTTAAATTTCAAGTGCTTTGTGTTGGACATTTTTAATTGCAGGCGTGGATTCTCAGATAGTGGAGGAGGACCCCCAGCCAAACAGAGAGACCTTGAAGGGGCAGTCAGTAGGTATGTTGGAAAAAAAGATTCTGAAGGCACACTTATATGCTCTATTTTCTGAGGTAGCATACAAGTATTTAATAAATATTGTGTCAAAGAGAGAATGTCCAACATACAGAAAAGTTGTATAAACATTTGAACCAAAATTTTGGGGACATACCCAGAAGCAAAATCTCAGCAGATTAAGAAAATGCTCTGGAGAAGGGCAGTTTTGCAGCTTATTTTATACATTCAAATCAAAGGAGAAGACATAAGGAGGGTTATATGAAACTTATTGGTGGTAAATTAAGGCGGCAAGAGAAAGCAAAGTGGGGAGATTTGTAGAATTGGATTAAAAAAATGGAGACACACTTTTAGTTTGGAGGGTATAGAATAGTTAATAATTAGCATTTACAGTACATCAAGATGGTATGCAAGGAATAAGATAGCAATGAGGGGTTCTGTGGTCTTGTGCTCTGGAATCTTGTGTCCCTGCCTTCAGGAGGGGGAGTCTAGAAAACTACTTTGACATTTCAAAGGTATGTTATCCTAGATGCATAAGAGCAATGAACACAGCTCACTGAAGGTTTCATCTTTTCACTACTAGAGCAAAGAGTAAAATGGGATGGAGACTAATAGAATGAGGCTTCTGGAAATGAGTCCTAGAAAAAGTAGTCATTTGCCCTTGGTAGGCACCTAAGTCAGATTCTGTAGCGGTCATTTAAATTATTTTCCTATGACAGGCTGGGCGGGGAGCGTCGGACACGGAGAGAATCACGCCAAGAAAGCGACCCAGAGGATGATGATGTTAAAAAGGTAATTGAGATTAAAAGAACTTAGAGGATGAATATAGTATTTTCATTTTATTACATTTAAAGAGTACCACCCATATGCTTGTTAAATTACTGAGATTTCCTTTTCTCCTGCAGCCAGCTTTGCAGTCTTCAGTTGTAGCTACCTCCAAAGAACGCACCCGGAGAGATCTTATCCAGGATCAAAATATGGATGAAAAGGGAAAGCAAAGGTATCTTTCGTGACTTTTGGGGAAAAAACTCCTGCCAAATAATGCGATTTTAAGAAAATTTAAGCAATTTTCCAAGTGCCTATAGTATGTTTCTTTTTAGGAAATGGCACATGTTTAAATGAAGTAGATCCTGTTGAAATTGAATTTTCTTTTTCTGTTCTTTAGGAACCGGCGAATATTTGGCTTGTTGATGGGCACTCTTCAGAAATTTAAGCAAGAATCTACTGTTGCTACTGAAAGGGTATTTATGCAGTTTCTCCTTTGCTTTCTTAAGTTATCAAAGTAGTTGCTAACATGTTTTTAAAAAGAGCCGAAAAGCTCTCTTAAGGTGTAATTGCAAGCCTAAAATGAATCCAAGGAAAAACTTATATAACTTTCTGGAGTTAAATTGTTAAGTGGTTTTTTTTTGAGGTCTTTGGAAGTAATTGAGTGGACATCTTTGTAGTGTAAAGAACCCTGGTCTGTGACCCAGGAGAACCTGAGCTCTGGTCTTAGCTCTATTGACAGTCTCATTTTGTGGTCTTGGGGACAAGCTGCTTCATTTCTCACAGTGCTTTTTCTTCAGCAAGGGAGTTGAACTCATTGATCATTACTAAAAACTAGTTTATTTACACACTCAGAGGCAATATTTAGCACTCTAGAAGCAAAAGCATAAATGTTTACTGCCCTCCATAGTTTGACTGTTGTCTTTCTAGAAGTTTTTATTTTGCTAAAGGCACAAAATTGTGTCTGGAGTTAAACACCAAGCTGCTGCTTCTCGGGAAAACTAGAGTGGAAAAGGAGATAATTCGGTTATAGGAGATTAATAAATGTTTATTTTTGCTTTTATGTATTAATTTTATTAGAAAATATAAAAGGCTTAAAGGAATTTTAATGTGTGAATAGTACGTGTAGTTTTTTAAAATAGGTGGAAAGTTATAACTAGTTATTAGGATATCACTTCTGTTAAATTTTTTGATTTAGAAAGAATAATTGAAGGTAGCCTATAAAGACAGTGCTGTTTTTGTGTGGTTAATTTAAGGAAAAAACCTTACTTAAAAGTTTTATGTTGGAATGGAAGTTACTGTTATGGTTAATGGCTTTAAAAGTTAGATTTTTACGTGAAAAAGCTCCAGTCCCCATTTGAAAGAAATTGCAATCAGCCTCAAATTCTGTTTGAATTAGTTGGTATCCTAAATTACAAATGTGAAACGCTTGTAGATAACTTAGTAAAACTAATGTTTCACATAATCAGGATGTGTAAAGATCATTATTTATCTTTAGCAAAAAAGACGCCAGGAAATTGAGCAAAAACTTGAAGTGCAGGCAGAAGAAGAGAGAAAGCAGGTTGAAAATGAGAGGAGAGAACTATTTGAAGAAAGGCGTGCTAAACAGACAGAACTGCGGCTTTTGGAACAGAAGGTTGAGCTTGCACAGCTGGTGAGTAGTGTTGGAATTCTAAGATTGGTAGGTAATCTTTCATGTGTACAAAAGCGTGACCTTTTACCTTTTCTTTAGCAAGAAGAATGGAATGAGCATAATGCCAAGATAATTAAATATATAAGAACTAAGACAAAGCCCCATTTGTTCTATATTCCTGGAAGAATGTGTCCAGCTACCCAAAAACTAATAGAAGAGTCCCAGAGAAAAATGAATGGTAAGTGTACATGAAGAGGCCCATTGAAATTTTCCTAACGGGTAAGGTAATGCACTCACACATACACATTTGTTTGTTTCCTATAATAGTTGTGATTTGATAGTTGATTTTTAAAATAAGATGCTAATATGTTTGGAATGCAGGAGCATTTGTTTCATGACAGAGTATAGCTGGAAACTTACGTTTTGTAGGCAGTGCTTAATACATATGTATTTCTTAAGCATTTGATGTGACTTCTTTTTGCTTGATACTTTTAGTAGCCAGACAAATACTGCTGAAGCAAGAAAAAGTGAATATCAGTGTGTAGTCCACAGAGGGAACACACATGGGAGGGTCGACACTGCAAAGGTGGTGATTAGACTTATTTCTCCTTGGGAATCAGAAATTAATGTATGATATGCCATAAAACTGATTCGGTTTGAAAGGAGTTTTGTTCCTTATCAACCACCATAAAGTTAAATAGCAAAAGGTTGTCGTATTTGCCCATCACTTACATACTATGGTGTAGTTTTGCCTGCTAATAATTTCTTTAGGTTTTCAGTGGATCATTGCTTTTATCATTTTATGTCAGTTTATAATTACTCATTTACCATAATCAGTCTTTTGTTATCTTCTCTTTACAAAAAGGCATTTAGATAAGCTCAGTGACAGTTTGTGGGGCAGGTGTCAAATTGTGACTGAATTTTCTTATAGTAAATTTTACATGCGTAAATTTTTATTCTTTAGCTTTATTTGAAGGTAGACGCATCGAATTTGCAGAACAAATAAATAAAATGGAGGCTAGGCCTAGAAGACAATCAATGAAGGAAAAAGAGCATCAGGTGGTGCGTAATGAAGAACAGAAGGCGGAACAAGAAGAGGGTAAGGTGGCTCAGCGAGAGGAAGAATTGGAGGAGACAGGTAATCAGCACAATGACGTAGAAATAGAGGAAGCAGGCGAGGAAGAGGAAAAGGAAATAAGTATAGTTCATAGCGATGCAGAAAAAGAACAGGAGGAGGAAGAACAAAAACAGGAAATGGAGGTTAAGATGGAAGAGGAAACTGAGGTAAGAGAAAGTGAGAAGCAGCAAGATAGTCAGCCTGAGGAAGTTATGGATGTGCTAGAGATGGTGGAGAGTGTCAAAAATGTAATTGCTGAGCAGGAGGTAATGGAAACCAATCAAGTCGAAAGTGTAGAACCTTCAGAAAATGAAACTAACAAAGAATTGGAGCCAGAAATGGAATTTGAAGTTGAGCCAGATAAAGAATGTAAATCTCTTTCTCCTGCAAAAGAGAGTGCTAGTGTTCTAGAAATGGAAAATGAGCCTGAGGACAAAGAAGAGAAAGAATCTGAGCCCCAACCTGAGCCTGTGGGTCAACCTCAGCCCCTGCCTCAGTCTCAGCCCCTGCCTCAGTCCCAGTCTCAGCCCCAACCAGTACTCCAGCCCCAGCTTCTCTCTCAACCCGAGACTGTGCCATTAGCTGTTTTACAGTCATCACCTCAGGTTTCTCAGGAGCAAGGGCATTCACTACCTGAAAGGAAGGAGTTTCCTGTAGAATCTGTAAAACTCACCGAGGTGACAGTAGAGCCAGTCTCGACAGTACATCCAGAAAGCAAATCCAAAACCAAAACTAGGAGCAGAAGTCGAGGTCGAGCTAGAAATAAAACAAGCAAGAGTAGAAGTCGGAGCAGCAGCAGCAGTAGTTCTAGTAGCAGTTCAACTAGTAGCAGCAGTGGAAGCAGTTCTAGCAGTGGGAGTAGTAGTAGTCGTAGTAGTTCCAGTAGCAGCTCCAGTACAAGTGGCAGCAGCAGCAGAGACAGTAGCAGCAGCACTACTAGTAGTAGTGAGAGTAGAAGTCGGAGTAGGGGTCGGGGACATAATAGAGATAGAAAGCACAGGAGGAGCGTGGATCGAAAGCGAAGGGATACTTCAGGACTAGAAAGAAGTCACAAGTCATCAAAAGGTGGTAGTAGTAGAGATACAAAAGGATCAAAGGATAAGAATTCCCGGTCCGACAGAAAGAGGTCTATATCAGAGAGTAGTCGATCAGGCAAAAGATCTTCAAGAAGTGAAAGAGACCGAAAATCAGACAGGAAAGACAAAAGGCGTTAATGGAAGAAGCCAGGCTTTCTTAGCCTATTTGCAGCAGAAGATTTCTTGATGAGTAAAAGGATTACCTTTCCTTGTAAGGAGGATGCTGCCTTAAGAATGCATGTTGTAAAAAATCTTTTTGGAAAATAGAGACTGTTTGTTTACCAGACATTCTTGTACTTTTTGCATAATTTTGTAAGAGTTATTTATCAAAATTATGTGAGGTTCCAAATATGTAAAAATAATAATAATAAAAAAAGATTAACATCCCTTGTCATCTTTTTTAAATATCCTATACTCTTCAGTAAGAATCTGTATATTTTAATAGGTAAAGCTTTAAGTCTGTTCCCTTCTAATTCTGTATCATACTTTGCTTTTGTAGAAATAAATGTGCATTTCTTTCATTAGTTTTGGGATGTCCTCTACACTTGTATAATATCCTCTTGATCTTTTCAGCTTTTATTATTAGATTCTGAACGTGATTAGAATAACTTTGAAATTTTCCTCACTTTTATTTGCCTTAGACAATTTTGAGTTGTCAAAGACAGATCTTTGCAGCTTTGGGGGGGCATAGTTCTTAAGATGATTTACTATTTTTTCTAATCTCCCTTGTTACTTTCATCTAAGCATTTCCCCCTAGTTTTCATATTTACACCATATTTTTGGTAGGTAAATTTAAATGGTATAATTTGGTTGGCATTTTCTCCACAATTATAGGAGCATCATTCTTTTGTTTCCGTGGTTTCTTATGTGATACATCATATACATTTGTTAAAATAATCACTTCTTTTCAGGGAAGGGAGGTAAAATATTCTAAACTTGGGATTTTGAGTTCGTGGTCTTGTCTTAACTTTTGTGTTGGCTCTAACTGAAACATGCCAATATGTGTTTTCAAGAATTTTTGTTTAAGTATTGTATGAAAGTTTACAAAATAAAGGAAGTTCATTCACACTTGAATCTGTAAACAAGAACACAAGTGTACCAAGTGATTAACTTTGTTTTATAAATTTGTATGAATTTGGAGTATCTGTTGCCCATTACATGTGCAAATAAATGTGGCTTAGACTTGTGTGATTGCTTAAGACTAGTACTTGTATTAACCTCCATGCTTTATACAAGAGAGCATTTAAATTGCAAATGGCTTCTTTTGAGTTTAGATTTTAACATTGACTATAGTTTTAAGCTTGACTGAATATTCATTATGCCTTCCTTTGACAAGTAAATGGTAACTGAAAATGTTGACAAGCATTTCCAGCATTGTATAAATGTAAGTGAACATGTTAAAAGAAAGAACTCAAAAAATCTTTTCTTGGAGTAATCAGTAAACCTGAAATGAGCAGAATTCAAACTGCAGAGCCAGCTACCTGCATCCCTGGGCTAGTGGTTTCCACCTAGAGTAGCTTCATCCAGGGATTTTAATCCTCTACAGGAAGTACAATAGCTCCCCTTTATCTGCCAGGGATGTTCTGAGACACCTAGTGGATGCCTGAAACCATGGATATAGCACCAAACCCTATATATAGTCATTTTTTCCTATAGATACATAAAAGTATGTGTTAGGCACAGTTAGAGATTAACAATAGGAAACTAAAACGAGATAATAAAAGTTATGTGAATGTAATTTCAGGGGATCCCTTGCTATTTAATATTTTTTACCACTGTTAAACCACAAATAAGTGGGGACTAATGTACAAATTCTGTTTTCCTGTGTGCCATGAAAAGATAAAAGGGATGACAACCTGGTCCTTTTAAATAAAAGTCCTTATTGGATGATTCTAAAATGTATTAAGGAGTGGGGTCACCCCCATAACCCTCTAAGCTCACACACGCAAAAAATGCATGTATTAAGATCCTTTATACGCATTTTTGTTAAGATTTTATTGGGGAATCAGGGAAGGGGAACAAAAGTTGCTGTCCTTTTCTTCAGTCTAGTTATGGAGGATGTCACTTCACTGGCCCATGTTGGTATGATCATTGTGCTCTTCCCGGGTGAGGCAGTTGCTCGCTGGCCATTGGACGGCCACTCACTCTTGGCTGCCAGCCACAGTAGCTCATGGTAGCCCACTGCAGCCTATGCTGTTGCTGGTGACAATGGCAGCCGAGCTCCAGGTTGAGCTGTTGTTCACCATCTTAGCTGTAGAGGGTGCAGCGTCACTGGCCCTCATGGGATCCAAACCAGGGCCCTGCTGCTCTGAGCAGGCATCCCAGGCCAACTCAACATGCTACTCAGCTGGCCCTACAAATTAAGTTTTGTTCACTCATTTTTATCTGCAAAATTTATAAACAATTTTCATGATGCTTATAGAAAAGATGACTCATTTTGGCTTTAAGTTCAATTGTTGGGAATGATGGTGATGGTCTAATGCATGCGGAGTTACCTTTGGGATAAAAGCAATTTTCAGTTCTGATGTATATGGAAAGAATTCTAAATATTTTAGTGGTATGCATTTATAAATTGGAAGGTTTCATTTTTAAAATTGAGTTTTTCATTTTATTTCCAATTAATGCTTTATCCTGAGAAATGAAATTTTAGGAAATTTATATTCAGAGACCCATGTAATTGGTTACTTGCAAAGATGGAATGTTAGAATGAAAAAGGAAGAGCAGTTTTCCTGGGGGAAGGTGGGAGGAGACGTTACTGGGGTCCTAGTAGAGGTTACAAATTAGCATTTATGGGAAAGTTAGAAGCTGAAGAGGGATAGGGCTAGTGATTAAGGACTGAAGTTAGTGGGAACTCAATAGCAAAGGCATCTGTCTAAGGGGTTGTTTAGAAAATGTCTTGTTTACTGTAACATTCCAAGAGTAGTTTGCAGAACCACAAAAATTAGAAGATAGTTTGGTCTTCAATGAGCTGTTTCCAAGCTAGGACTCATCTATGCACTTTATAGAACTCTGGCAACTGCACATTTCTAGAACACAAAAGCAGTAAATTGAGTGAATCTATATAAGTTGGCGTAAATTAAAAAGGAAAGCTACTAGTGATTACAGGGTATAGTAATATGGGTCACTGCTGTCAGAATAACAAGGCATTAAAATGTTTTGGGGTTCAATCACAACATGAATTTTTAAAAAATCTTTATTGAAATCATTGAATAAAAGTCTTACCCAGTTTTCCTTCTTGAGGTAATGCCTTTAAAGTACTTAGCCCAGAAAAAGACATTTGCTATTTACATGGTTGGGCCTTCCTCCTCTTAATAAATCAATGGGGAAAGACTGGTAAAGGTGAAAATTTCTTACACTTTTCTTTGTCTCACCTAGCATGACCTTTCAAAAAAAAAAGGCCAGCCGAGTGGCTCAGTTGGTTAAGAGCTCACTCAAGAGTGCAAGCTCTGAGCAACAGGGTCACTGGTTCGATTCCCGGCCTGAGCTGAGCTGCCAACAGGTGGCAGGATGTCTCAGCTAAAGAAAAAAAGCAAAACTCAAATGCCTACCACTTTGGCTTGGCTTCCCATGGTCATTTCAGTACCCTATTTAACCACTATTTGCCTTCACTGTCCCCTTTTCTTGCTTTATTTTCTTCCATAACAGCATTCTATCCAGATACATCGTATTTTTGGTTTATTGTCTACTTCCCACTAGAATGCAAGCTCCAAGAGAGCCAAGGGTTTTTTGTTTGTTTGTTTGTTTTACCCCATTGCTCTATTTCAAATACCTAGGATAGGGCCTTGTGTAGTATAGGCAATATTACTCATAAATGAATTACGACAGGTCCTTAATGTGGTTCCATCTCTACCTGTCTTAGTTGCCTCTTTTCCAAGGAGCCGTTGTGGCTGTGGCAGAAAGTTAAAAAAAAAAGTTCAGAGAGGTCATTGAGGGGGCAGCTTATAGGGCCTTCCAGGCCGTTTTAAGTCCTTTGGCTTTTATCAGAAGTTAGGGTATGAACAGAAGGGTAAAGGAGAACTTAACAGAATTAACTGTGGCTGTTATGCTGAGAAAAGAAAGGCTAAATTGGGACCAAGGGTAAGAATAGAAACAGTTAAGGTGCTAATGCGATAATTAGGCAAAACGTAGTGACTTAGGCCAGGGTGGTAGCAGTGGAAGCGGGATCAGATTCTGGATATATGTTGAAGTCCCCAGGTGATTTGCTGGTGGATTATAAGTGGTGTGAGAAGTCAAAGATGAAAGATTTTACCTGAGCAACTAGAAATGAGTTGTCAGACAAGATCAGAAAAAACTAGAATGAACAGGTGTGGGGATAATGGAGGTGAGTGGGTTAGGAGCTTTGTCTGAGATTCCTATTAGACATTCAAGTAAAGATGTGAAGGTAGACATAACTTTTGGGTTCAAGAGAGTTCTGTACTAGAAATACAAATTGCAGAGTTCTGAGCATGTCAATGGAAAGATCACCAAAGAGTGAGTGTAGATAGGGAAGAGGTTTAAGGACAGTCCTTGGCACTTCAGCTTTTAAGATGATGAGGACCAGAGAGTTTGGAAAGGTCTATGGAGGGGGCCATGTGTCAGAGACCTGAGGGCAGCCTCTAGGAGCTGCATGTGGCCCGAAACAAACAGCTAGCAAGACCAAGGGACCCTGGGTCCTCCAGTTACAAGGAAGTTAAATCTGCCAACAACATCAAGGAGCTTGAAAGCAGACCCTTCCTTAGTCAAGCCTCCAGCTGAGGATGCCACCTTTCTTTCAGCCTTGTGAGATGCTGAGCAAAGAACTCAGCTATGCTGGCGTGGACTTCCGACCTGTATGATGTAATAAACAGGTATTGTTTTAGCCACTAAAAAAAGGGGGGATGGGGGAATGAGGACTTGAAGAGGAACCAGCAAAAGAGGAGCATCCAGAGAAATAGAAGAAGTAGAGATGTTTTTCACGGTAAGAGAAGATAATGTGTCAAGGAAGTAGTAATCGTGCTCAAGTGATGCTGGTAGGTTGATGAAAATGAAGAGTAAGAACCATTGGCTTTAGCAACATAGGTCATTAGTGACCTTCAAAAGCAGTTTTGGGAGAGTGATGGGGGCAAGAGGCTGATAGAGGATTCAAGAAATGGAGGTAAGCATCACTCCCAGTTAACGTTAGTTAAATTGGACCAATCATCCCACAGAAGAACTAGAAAAGCTGGAGATAGTATACTTCAGAGAACCATTAAGGTACTGAAGAATTACAGGGCCATGATCTGAGAAGGATACCCAGAGAGGCGCCTGGCATTTTTTTGGCTACTACTGCCTATATCCCCAATTAACTTCTTAAGGAAAAATCTTAGACTTTTTCCAAAATTGCTCAGCAAACAATATTTCTCATTGCAGGTACTTATTTGTTCATGAAATGAACACTATTACCCCACAGGAGACATTCCATGATGTGACCATTAAAATCTTAGTTTTGGTGAATATTTTTGTGAAAAATCTATAGAAGCTAAAACCACAATACATTATAAACGTTTGAATCTTGACTATTCTCTAGAAAGCAGTAGGGCCTATGTAACTGACCTATTTGAAGGTATTGAATTCAGGAAAAAACAAAACATCTTTTTAAGTTAACCTAAGAAATTATTTCATCTTTGCTTTTTCCTCTGAAATATTAAAATAAATGGCTTCCTTTCGATCACCACTCAATTTCCAGCTCCTACTTATGCACCTGGCATGCAGTATATGCTTGATAAATATTTGTAGAATGAAAGACTATGATCAATCCTAAGGAATTAAAAGAAATCAGCTTAAAGTTTTTTCTCTCCATAATATCCATAATAGAAGGCAGGAACTACTGTTCAATCTCTAATGCCCCAAATGTCTTTCTTTTACTTAGTAAATAGGCTTTCAATAAATATTTCCTAAATTGAGTAGCTCAGAAGATAAGCTGGGATTATTAACATTGACATTTTGAGAGACTAACTTGTTTGGGTTGATTTAAAAATAATTATAAGCATGGTTGAAATGGCCTTACGTATAGCAGTTAAAGAAAAGTGCACAAGCCATAGGTATATGAGTATAACTGGATTCGAGCAAAGCGTAACCATTCCCCAGGTTGTGCAGGAGAGCTACAGAGTTATAGACCTCATAGCTACACTACTGACAATGTCATGGTCTCCAGTGGTGGTGTTTCTAATAATGCACATGCTTGAAAGTTCAAGAGGACTGATCACAAGGGCCTTTCATGCTGAAAGGTGCAGTTTCTGCACTAAGGTCTTTGAGAAGAAGATATTTAAGATGGCATAGGTATGAGAACGTGAAAACATATTAAAAGTTATAATAGAGTGTCACGTCCAGCGTGGCAAGGGCAAATGGGACACGAGAGGGGCGGCGCAGATTTGAATAAGTACAAGAGACAAAAGTAAGATTTAAGAGCGAGACCAAGGGACTCAGCCTTCAGAGATAGACTGAGCCACCGAATCGGGTCAACGCATGGTTTTTA
>NW_017731440.1:316630-322414 GCF_001890085.2 Hipposideros armiger | reverse complement strand
CGCCCCCCGAGAGAGCTTTACAGATATCATTCCATCAGGCCTCAGTTTTCCGAGGCACTCTCTCGACTAATGGGTCAGAGGCTAATGCAGGGGGGGTGGTCTAAGAATCGGCTGTAAGGCCACAATAGAGTCAAACTTAGTCATAGTTCCTAATGGCCGTATGTGAATTGTTACTTTTGTGGTTATTTGCAGGAAATTCAAAGTCCCAGTCAAATTTCTCTTGCCCCCAAGATTACCTTCAAGATGATTCTTTTTGCCATCATTTCACATGAGTGCAGAGAAATCTAAATTCATTTTAATATAAGCTTACAAAAAAATTTACCAGAAAACTAATGAGAATTATTTCTCAGGGTCTTATGTTTTAAATCCAAATACCAATTACTCAATTATTCTCATTGTTAATGAGGTTAACTTAGAGTTGATATCATATGTTACTCTATTTAGAGAAGACCACTTAGTCCAGAGGAGTAACATGTGGAATGAAAATTACTAGAAATAGTAAAGTTGATATACAAGTGGAGACCCTTTGGAGTCTCTGTCAGAGGTATCATGATCTAAAAGTGAACAGGGACATAATTAACATGCTTTTAAAATGTGTAACTATAAAGAAAATTTGTCATTCCTAAACCAACCATAATAATCACAACATTCAGATAAATATAAAAACTTCCAAAATAGTGTGGCTGTGAAGATGTATACCCCATATCTCCACCACATTGTAGGAGATAAAGAAATAAAACATAATCCCACATGACCCAGGAAAAAATCCCAAGTTGTCAGCTTCTCAGACTGACTAGCCAGAGTGACATCACGCCATGTGTTTCTGGGATCTCAACTAGCAATCTTGCCCAACCAAAGCTTTATCAGTCAGTAGGAATCTCCCTGGGTACTTACTGATTTGATTTAAAGTAAAATATTACTTGGTAGAGGAAACATATTTTAGAAGGTTGTGCTGTGAAATCTTATAGTAATGAAAAATGTAGACTCACATGCATCATAAATGGTAAAAAATATTTGAAGATATTTTGTCTTGAGAAAATGTAAAATGAACTAAAGTGATAGAAATACAAAATGCTTGAGGCATTGGTTATGTGATTGCCTTCTATGAAACTATAGTGAGCTTGAGTCATGGTTACTCATGAGGCTAAAATTATGGGTGAATTTAGTAATATAGTTGTAGTGAATTCAGCAGATTAATTCTGGCTGGTGAGCAAAGCCTGGGAGAGCACCTTCTGAAATGATTTCTTGTTGTCTTCATCAGCAGCAGTACATTCTTTTTAAGATTTTTATTGGGGAATTGGGAGAGGGGAACAGCATTGGGGGATTGGGGGAGGAGAACAGAAAAGTTGCTGTCCTTTTGTTCTTCAGTCTAGTTGTGGAGGACGTTGCTTCACTGGCCCATGTTGGTATGATCATTGTGCTCTTCCCGGGTGAGACAGTCTCTCGCCGGCCATTCAACGGCAGCTCACGGCGACTCTTAGCAGCCGACTGCAGCTTCACTGCAGCCTATGCCATCGCCATCGCCGGCAGCCCAGCTCCAGGTTGTGCTGTTGTTCACCATCTTAGCTGTCGAGGGTGTAGCGTCACTGGCCTTCATGTGGGATCTGAACCGTGCCCTGCTGCTCAGAGCCGGCGTCCCAAGCCAACTCCTAACCAACACGCCACTCAGCCGGCCCAGCAGCAGTACATTCTTAATAGAGTTTGATTAATTAATCTTGAGGTTAGTCAGACTACGTTTCTGTTGTTTTTTTTTTTTTTTTAGGCTAAATAGTAAGCTTGTGTGTAGTGAGTCAATGAGTCCTGTCGATTTAGGCTTGGGAGAAGAATAAGCATCTGCTTGAATTTCATCATCCCTAGTCCCTTCTGTTCCAAGGCTGACCTGGGAGGCAAGACCAGTGGCCAGAATTCATGACCCAGAGATGGGCTGCACTCACCTCACCTCATTCAGCCCTAATCTGAGGCTGTAGAAACCGAGGCTTCTTCTTTTTATCTCTTCCTAACTTTCCTGTTGCTTCTCTCTTCCTATCCCAATGCCACCTCCTGCCACCACTTCATTAGGAGCCAAGCCTAGTTGGAGGACAGTTATTTATGTAAAAGCAGATGAAGTTTTCTGGCAGTGTATTGCAACTAGAATGGGTCATGGAAATTATTTCTGTGAGAAACATCGTTTTCAAAATCGGTTACGAGTACTTTGTTTCCAAGTGTATTTTAATTAAATTTGATGAGTCTTATAATTGACTCTTTGCATTTCTTTTTGTATAGTCAATGTCAGATTTGTGTGACTGATCTAATCCTTGACTAATGAAAAAAATGTCTCAAGAGATACATCTGTTTGTTTAAGCATTCTCAACTTTGAACTGGTAGTCTCAAAGGTAATTTTTATTGGAGTTTTGTCTTGCAAAGATTAAAAGATATATTTATTTTGCTTTCAATGATCTTGTATATTAAGTAACTCTATTCTGCTAAAGGATAAATGAGCCTGATGAAGATAGCTGGTGACATTAAGAATTCTCCCCTTAATTTAAATAAAATAAGTTTTTGGCTTAAATATTAACTTCAAAATGACTTTGAACTGTTTTATATGGTATAGTGGTAGTGGATACATAATTCAGAACCCGTAGAACTGTATGCCATAAAGAGTTAATTTTGCTGAATGCAAATTTTAAAAAAAGTCAACTTGGATGGCAGGGTAGCCCAAGAGAGAAGGTAGGCTATGACAAATAAATTTAACTGTATTACAAATGTATGACATGCCACACTGCAGGGGATGAGGAAGAAAGGAGCTGACCTAAATAACTTGGTAAACATGTTTTGATTAGATACTGTTAAGGCTATAGACAAAAAGAATTACACACACACGTTTAACTCTGAATGGCAAATTGGTTTATCACACGGTATGGGTTATCAAGTTTGAAACTACATGTATGCTAGCATTGAACTAATATGTAAATATATTCTAGATAACAAACCAGGTTTCTGACAGTTGGAGAATTTATTGTTGAGTTCTCTGATACTCCTCCCTCAAGGACATGGAGCTAAATTTCCCTCTCTTGAAAGTCAGTAGACTTAATAACTTTTTTCAAATAGAGTATGGAAGAGAAAGATAGTTACTTTACACTAGAGACACCTGGTAGACATCACCTTAACCAAGTAATCAAGGTTAACAGTACCAGTTAGACATTGATATTATGTCTAAGTGATAGGCTGTGATGAGAAGGGCATACCACTCCTGTGATATTCTTTCCCCCAAATCTCCAACCTTGGTCTAGTCATGAGAAATCATCAGACAAACACAAACTGAGGACATTCAAAAGCATCAAGACAAGGAAAGGATAAGAGACTGTCACAGAAGATTGTCATAGAAGATTGAGGAGGCATGACAACTAAATACAACGTAGTATACTGGATTTGATCCTTGAACCAGAAAGAAGACATTAGTTGGAAAATTTGGGAAATTTTTTCCTACAATAAACTACAATAAAGTATGTAGTTTAGTTAATGTTTTGTATTAATGTTAATTCATTTTTTTTTAATTGGGGAATTGGGGGAGGGGGACCAGTCAAGTTGTTCAATCTTAGTTGTGGAGGGTGCCAGTCGCCATCTGGATGCCTGTTGGCAGCTCGTGGCCTCTAAGCTCAAGGTGCTGTGTTTCAATCTTAGTTGTGCGTGGGCATAGCCACCACCCCATGCTGGAGTCGAACTAACAGCCTTGTTGTTAAGAACACATGCTGTATCCACTGAGCCATCTGGGTGGCAGCTCAGCTCAAGGTGCTGAGTTCAGTCTTAGTTTCGGATGGGCATAGCCCACCATCGACCAGGCAGTCTTGTTTTTAGGAGCACGTGCTCTCACAGCTGAGCCATCCTGCCACCTGTTGGCAGCTCAGCGGCAGCTCAGCTCAGGCGCAGCGTCACTGGCCCATGTGGGAATCGAACCGGCAGCCCTGTTGCTCAGAGCTCGTGCTCTTAAGCGAACTCTTAACCAACTGAGCCACTCTTCCGGCCCTGTTAATTCATTTTTGATCATTATCCTATACTTACATGAGATGTTAACATCAGGGGAAGCTAGGTGAAGAGGCATACAGGAACTCTATATTTGCACCTTTTCTGAAGATCTAAAATTATTTTAAAATGAAAAGTCTTCTGAAAACAGCATTATGAATAATTTTCCAAAACCATTGAGTTTAATTTTTTTTTTTCTTTCTGCAAAAACTGTCTTTGCTTTACTTTCATTGAAACAGAATGTCCCAGACCAAACTCAGGATTTTCCTCCACCTCTCTTCCAAACCTGCTCCTCTCCTGTGCTCCTGTCCCAGTAAATGGCACCAACATACTCTCTCTCAGTGATCCAACTAGGAAGTTGAAAGTCATCCTTGACTTTTCCTTCTCTCTCGCTTCACAATGAATTACCCACCATTCCCTAGCATCCTGACTATCTCCTTCATCTTCCTGAATTTAGATGTCCTGTTCGTCTTCCCCCATAGATTATATTCTCCATAGAGGCAAGGGCACCACCGTCTGCTCTTTTCTCCATGTGTCCCATGTACCTAGCACAGTGCCCAGTGCATAGCAGGCACTCAAAAGCTATTTGTTAAATAAGAGAATGTATGCATATTTATTGCATCTTACTATTTAATGGCATTTTCACATCCCAATCCCTTTGTATCTAACATAGTGGGATGCATCCAGATACCTCTTGTATTTACTGATTTTTAATCTGGTAATCAAATTTTAGAAATCAAGTGCTACCTTCTCATGAACAGAAGTTTCACCAAGTCCAACTTGATGTTCTGATTATAAAGTCAGTAAACTTTCAGAGAATCCCAGAATATCTGAGCTAGAGGGACTTGAGGTCATTTAGTGTAAGTCTCTCACTCGTAGGAACAAAGACTTTGAGGCTCCAAAAGGCTGAATAGTTTGCCAAGTCCTAGCATGAGTCCATTGACTGAAGGGACATTTATTTCTATGTCCTATGGAATCAGAAAGAAGGAGGAGAGACCAAAAAAAATAAGAAAAATAATGGTAGCAGATCCTTTATTCTATACATCTTTGAAAGAAGTGGGTCAAATAAATAATCATGGGGCGCACACTCTGAGCAACAGGGTTGCCAGTTCGATTCCCACATGGGCCAGTAAGCTGTGCCCTCCACAACTAGATTAAAGACAACAACTTGAGCTGAGCTGCAGCTGAGCTGTCGATGAGCAGCCAGATAGCTCAGCTGGTTAGAGCGTGTGCTCTTAATAACAAGGTTGCCGGTTCGACTCCCACATGTGATGGTGGGCTGCTCCCCCTGCAACTAGATTGAAAACGGCGACTAAACTTGGAACTGAGATGTGGCCCTCTAAAACTAAGATTGAAGGACAAATTACTTGGAGCTGATGGGTCCTGGAAAAAACACATTGTTTCCCGAAAAAAAACATGTTGTTCCCCGAAAAAACACATTGTTCAGGGCCGGCCAAGCAACGCGTTGGTTAAGAACTGGCTTGGGACCCCAGAGGGCCCGGGTTCGGATCCCACATATGAGGGCCAGTGATGCTGCCCTCTACAGCTAAGATGCTGAACAACAGCTTAACCTGGAGCTGGGCTGCTAGTGAGTCACCGGCGACTGCGTAGGCTGCAGCCCCTGCTGCAGTGGGTTGCCATGGGCTACCGTGTGTAGCCAGCAGCCAGCGTGAGCAGCCCTCAAGCCACTGTGAGCGGCCATCCAGAAGCCGGCGACTGATCTGCCTCACCCGGGAAGAGCGCAATGATGGTGCCAACTTGGGCCAGTGAAGCAACGTCCTCCAC
>NW_017731440.1:308255-313485 GCF_001890085.2 Hipposideros armiger | reverse complement strand
CACACGGTAGCCCATGGCAACCCACTGCAGCAGGGGCTGCAGCCTATGCCGTCGCAGGTGACTCACTGGCAGCCCAGCTCCAGGTTGAGCTGTTGTTCAGCATCTTAGCTATAGAGGGCAGTGTCGCTGGCCCTCATATGTGGGATTCGAACCCGGGCCCTCTTGCGTCCCAAGCCAGCTCTTAACCAATGCGCCACTCAGCCAGCCTGATACTTTTATTTCTTAAACTAAATGCTTTTATCTCTTGCATGTATTACCTCTTCATCTGGATCTACTAGATACAGTTAACATTGTGCTACTGTATTTTCAGATATAATTTCTTGTTAAATTATATTTAAATAATGAGCTGAACATAAAATGAGATGACCCGAGTGCATTAAGTAGCAAGAAAGTGGGAGCATTTCTAGCAGAAGCAAATCTCTCCAGGACGGTATCTTAGGCAAGGATTTTCTTCTTGTTTTTCTTTACTCAAATCTTCTTTAAGCCAGTCAATAGACAAATCTAAATTTACCTGTGTTCTTTTCTCTCTTAATTTAGAACATAATTAAGTTAATTAGTTCAAAATTTAGCTGTAGTATCTTTAATATTGAATATAAAAATGGATAAAGTATGTTAACTATTGAATATACTCAATTTGATATAAATTATGCAAATTAGCTGAAGAGCTAATCCTGTTTTTGTTTTTTTGTTGTTGTTTTTTTTAGCTGAGCCATCCTGCCACCTGTTGGCAGCTCAGCGGCAGCTCAGCTGGGGCCCAGAATCAAACCGCTGTTGCTCAGAGCTCAAACTCTTGAGCGAGCTCTTAACCAACTGAGTCACTCGGCCAGCCCCAGTCCTGTTTTAAATGTCTTTGACAACATATATATTTATAGATTTTTAATAGCATTCAAGAAACCAACCTACACCATTTTGGGTGTGCATGTGTACAGCAATGCAGTAAGTACTCTGCAAGCCAAATGATCCTCAAATTCATGCCCTATGAGATTCTTCCTAAGGACATAAAAATCTTTGATTTGAGAAAGCAGGCTTCCTACTAATTGTTATGGAAAACAAACAGAAAACACGCTTCCTTTTTTTAGGACTTTGAAAGCAAAAGTCCTTCACCTTAGCTTGCTCAGGTGCTGGATATTTGTCTGGCTTATGTCAGACACTAGAGGGGAGTGTGGTGTCATACATACAAGTGCTACACTCTGCAAACCCCACACACACTGGCAAGCCCAAACACAGGGGAAAGGTACAGCAAAGATGGGCTTGTAAATCTATTTTCTCAAGATTGAAATAAGACAATTGCGGTTTCCAAAAATCTACTGAGATCTAGTGTTATACAAAAAAACTCCCAATATAGGGCTTTGATCCCTTTTAAGTGACAATAGCAGTTAAGTAACTTGATTTGCCTAGCTTTATTGGTATTTTTGAAAGGATATATGCTCACTGATTTTTAAAAGAAAGTAAAAAAATATTAAAAAGTACAAAGAAGAAAGTGAATACAAGTAGAAATCACATCAGGTAGTTCCATTGTATAGGGGAGGATTCTTTCAGACATCTCTCACTCTCCACTTATAGAAATATGCAAACAATTTTACATACATGGAATAATATTGTACCTGCCATTTCTGGAATAGTACTGTTGGGGACGAAGTAGACATCTTTCTGTGGCAGATGACTTGATTCTTGGTAGGAAGGCATAGTGGTTATGAGTTGGGGGAAACACAGTGCCTAGGTTTAAATTTCTTCTCTACTAACTACGTGATGTTGGACAAATAATTTAACCCTTCCCTATGTACCTCAGTTTTCTCAAATACGAAAATGGGGATGATAATATTACTTACCTTAAAGATTTGGTATGATAGTTAAATCAGATCACATATTTAAGTGTTTAAGACAGTACTTGGGGCCGGCCGAGTGGCGCGATGGTTAAGAACTCGCTTGGGATGCCAGAGGGCCCCGGTTCGGATCCCACATATGAGGGCCAGTTACACTGCCCTCTANATCCAGAAGCCGGCGACTGATCTGCCTCACCCGGGAAGAGCGCAATGATGGTGCCAACTTGGGCCAGTGAAGCAACGTCCTCCACAACTAGACTGAAAGAACAAAAAGACAGCAGCTTGTCTGTTCCCCTTCCCTCAATTCCCCAGTGCTGTTCCCATCCCCCAATTCCCCAATAAAAATCTTTAAAAAACCCCAAAAAAACCACATTGTTCCCCAATAAAGTTTAAAAATAATAACATAATCATAAGGAATTTATTTATTCATGTCCATGCAGAAATTGTATTCTATAAACTTAAAGTTTTAATTATTCAGGGGAGGCATAAACATTAAGTTGCTGATATTTTTGTGAATTAGTTAATTGTTTTTCTTTAAAAAGCCTGGGAGCATGAGGTATTTAGGGACATGGACACCAAAAGAAGTAAGAAGATACATAAATGGGAGGGTAGCAGTGGGGAGTGAAGGAGGAGGATTCTGGAGGGGTATATAAGTATATAAGATTGACCAATAGGGGTTTTTAAAAGACATTCAGGTTATTGATAATTGGAAATTAGTAGGAATATCAAATATTTCCATACTGTTGCTCATTAACTTACTCATATGTAACAACTTGTCAAGCATCCCTTATGGTATTTGGGAATCCAAAGGCTTTTTATAGCTTAGCTTGCTGCATATTTAGAGATTTACTGCTCTGCTGCTACTAATGTCAACCCAATAACAAAGATAAATATGGGATCCAATTCTTTTTGTCAGAACTTTTTTTACAGATGAGAAAATTTAATCAAAAAGATTACTTGACTTTCTTTTTGAAATGAGAGCAGAGTTGAGCTACACAGCTGAAGATAGAATTTCATTTAATCGTGAGGCATGGAGTCTTGCACTTGAAAAGAAATCAATTCATTTATTCACTCATGCATGCATTCTTTTACTCATTCAATAAAAAGTTATTGAGTGATGTATTTATTGATTAACCTAAGAGACTTGAAGAATAAGTAGGAAATAGCAAAGCAAGAAAGTGAAGTTATAGGATAAAAACACAAATAACGCCATTCCCTTCCTTAAAACTTTCTGGTTTCCCATTGCACTTTGAATAAAACTCCCATTTAATTTCCACAGCCGAAAGTCCCTGCATGATCGGACCTCTGTCTTCATCTCCTAGTTTATCTCCTACCACTCACTCTCTCCACCTGCCTTTATGTTTCTTGATTCTGTATGCCAACTTAGTTTCCACCTTAAAACCTTGTTTCTGACATCCTGAAATGTATCCAATATGCCTCCTTTGTTTTTTCTTTAAATCTTTGCAAATCAAACTTCAGACCATGGAGTATGATCTCTTCATTAATTCTTCCCTCTGCACAGAATGTTCCGCCTTCCTGTTCCCCCCGACCCCCCACCTTAAGTCTATTTTTGTCACGCTCCAGAGATGCTTTCCCTGAAAAGTTAATCTAAGCAGACACTTTTCTCCATAATAACTTATTACTATCTGCCATTATCTTGTTCACTTATTCGTGTGCTTGTTCTTATCTGTCTCCCTTCATTAGCATGCAAGGTCCATGAGAGCAAGGACTTTGTCCTGTTCGCTCCTGTATCTCCAGTCCCTAGATTAGTGTCTGACACATCATGGGCCATCCATAAATAATACCCATCCCAGAAGATGAGATTTCTTTGGTACAAAGTTGGTTCTCAACAAACATTAAATCTCTTTCCTACCCGCTGATAAAACTAATCAACGCGGTCCCTTGCTCAGCAAATATCACACATGTGTCATCTTGGATGTAGAGGGTGTTCCATGCTATTATTCAAAAACACATAGTAAAGGATAAGAACAGTGTGGGTGGTATTCTTTTTTTGTTCCTCTCAATCCATTCTCCACTCTTTGCCATGTCCTGTCATCTCCTCTTTTTGCACCTGTGGATTGACCACTAACCTCTGAGATTGCGTCCTCTAGAAACAGACACTGAAATGGAGTTTTAGTTTCATTTGATCAACACTTATGAAAGGAAGGGGGATAGACCAGGATTGGGCAGGGGGAAGTCGAACTGCAATTTAGGCTTCACAAAGCTTTAGTCAACCCAACAGGGAGGGAACTCGGGAGTGAGGTGTGCCTCTCAGAGTGTCTTTCATGAAGCTGAAATGACCCTGTCTTTGTACTTCCTTGTCTTACTCACTAGATTCACTAGGTCACCCAGAAAGGGGTGATCTTAATTAAGGTGGCTGTCTGCAATTGAGGTAGACCTTGAAGTAGCTGTCAGGCAGAGGCTGTCTGCTAACTGCACTTCCTGCTGCTGAGCAGAAAGCCTTAGCTTGAAGAGGGGGTGTTGAGGGCCATCTCCATGTCTTCCACACCAGTTTGAATCTCAATCTTTCCTTGGGCCTTCCCTCTTACTGTGCTGGTGCCTACCATGGAAACTGTTTCCAAGGGCTGTGTTCTAGTGCCCCTTCACTAACAAAAACCAAACAACAACAACACACACCCCAGCTTAATCAGTTCAGTTTATCCCAAACAACTTCTAATAAAATTTCTCTATCTTATCAATTACCAGATTCACAGACAGTTGGTTGAAGAAAATATGTTTCCACTTTAGGAAATCTGAGGTATTAAGAGAGAAGATAGTACTATACAGTATCAGAAACAACATCACCAAGCAGTCCAAGAGCAGCATTCATGATTATGTCTTTACATTCTCCTGAAAAGGGTTGCTCTGCGGTATCATCTCTAAGACACTGAACATGTGGGTGGCTTTCATGATTCCTTCTTTAGCTTGATGTAGTAAGTAGGTCCTCTTACCTCCTATGGTTTCTGAATAATGCTGTAGTGTAGGCCTTCTAAACCAGTATTTCTGAGTGAGTGTTACCATGAAACCTTCTTTAGCAGCAGTATTATTTCTTAATATTGACACACACTTGATTTGCAAAATGCATCAGCCAGGTAATACCTGGCTAAGTTAATATGACTATTTTTTTAGTGAAAATTGATACTTTTATTTCTTTTTTTTGGGGGGGGGGAGAAATGGGTACAGTGCTGGGGAATTGAGGGAAGGGGAACCGACAAATTGTTGTCCTTTTGTTCTTCAGTCTAGTTGTGGAGGACGTTGCTTCACTGGCCCAAGTTGGGACCATCATTGTGCTCTTCCCGGGCGAGGCAGATCAGTCACCGGCTTCTGGACGGCCGCTCACAGCGGCTTGAGGGCCACTCACGCTGGCTGCTGGCTCCACACGGTAGCCCATGGCAACCCACTGCAGC